>NC_081791.1:27983351-27985851 GCF_963082965.1 Carassius carassius
ACTCTTACATTCCACAAGACAAAATAATGCCTGACACACATGATCATGTTAAGAACTTTACTTCCAGAAACTTTCTGGTTCTGATGGTGTTTCATTTTTATTTTATTTTATTTATTCATGTTTTGTGATTGTTGTTTATGTTTCTGTGTGCATATTCTGCATATTTGAATCCAATGATTGTATGAATTTGAGATTCGTCTTTTCACACAGAGAACAAACATAACTATTACAAACGCCGCAAACATTCACTGATGCTCAAGAGGATGTAAACTTGATTTAAATTTTTTTCAGTAAAATTTAAGCATGGAATTAAGTAAAATCTACTTAACCAGGACCTCACTGAGATAGGCCAAGTTAGGAGGCCCAGTTATACAAATACACATATAACAAACAACAATACAGCACACAATAAAACAGCATTAAAAGTACAGCATTGGAAGCATTTGCAAATCATTAAATCTCGTTAAAACACTCAAATGTTTGAGTAAGAATGAGTCATTTTGAGTAGAAAATGACCTCCGAAAGTCACAAAACAGCAACCTAACAACAAAAGCAACCATAAAACGGTGTAAAAACAACTGGAAAACTGGAAAATCATTAATGCCCCAGTGCATTATGAGAACAGCGGGATCATAATTTTGAGATTTACTAAAATAACCCTTATAAACACAAGTTCAAACTTAAATTGAGCACTAATTTAAAAAGTACTCTATTTATTTTTTTCAGAATATCAGAATACCGGTCTAAATTATTATTTGTATTATTATTATTTGTCTTGTGGCAATTATGTCGTTTCATAAGGGAGATACCGAGTAAAACATCACTTTTATTTACAAATAATCAAAAATAAGAAAGGAACATTTTGTACTCTACTGTAATAGCAATTGAAATTACTATTATGTGACAACTAGCCCCGTTCTCCAGCGTCTGAAGTGAATCTGATCTCACGCGCGTGTTGAGAGATCATGTGACGCGGCTGCTGTCCACGGTGCTGAAA
Organism: Carassius carassius; assembly: GCF_963082965.1. Taxonomy (NCBI): domain Eukaryota; kingdom Metazoa; phylum Chordata; class Actinopteri; order Cypriniformes; family Cyprinidae; genus Carassius; species Carassius carassius. The sequence continues at coordinate 27,984,349 of NC_081791.1, forward strand.
TCCTCCGGTGCTGAAATCCTCACGGACGATGGTTTATTAGTTAAGATCTAATTTTTTTCTGGGGCTCCATCAAACGCGCGCGCTCAGGGCGGGTCGTGTGACGTCACGCGCGCGTCCACGGACCAGACGCTCGCCGAGTCAACGGATGTTTGTACCTCAAAACCCCAATAAAACCATCACTTAAAGCGGAACGACGGGAACCGATAACGCGGGGAGATGTCTGTGGCGGGGCTGAAGAAGCAGTTTCACAAAGCGACTCAGGTAAGAGCAGAATCCATCCGTTATTCGCGGTGCATTTGATCCGCACGAAAGCGCGTGCGCTCGAGGCTGAATCACGGCACGAGTTTGCTCCAGAAACAGACGCTTAATCCTCGGTCAGACGGTAAATGTGCTTGTTTATGAATGTGTGAGCACAGCGCGAGACCTGCGGGGGACCGGACGCCGTCACGTGATCCCCAAATGTTCACGCGCGTTATGTAATCGGCCGCGCGCGCTCGAAGGATGCTCACCTGTGGAGAAAGGCACAGGTTAAACCGGATTTATGGTTTAATTCGGATTCTGTATAAACGCGAACCTTTGAGTGATGAATGCAAAAACGTTACTTCCCCCCCCCCCCAGTTGAACATTCTTGTACAGGAAAAACAGTTAATGACCCCGTAGCGGGGCATGTTGTCTCATTATATGTGTATATGCATGCTAATGTTAAAAGTAAGAATCAATATAAAATTAAATGTGTGTGTGTGTATATATTTATATATGAGCTAGGAATAAACACACAATAAAAATAAATGTTTTAACAAAAGCTGTAGGCTAATTCTTTAAAAAAATACAATAACAATAAAATATGCTTTACAAACTTCTCTCAAAAAATTTCTAGTAAATTTTTACAATTAATTATACAGAAATGGCAAGTAACACACTGAATTAAACATGCAATTGTGAAGTAGAAAGAATGAAATAGTTTTTCCTACTCCAGTACTCTCCATTGATTGTACAGTGTAGAGAAAACAAGTATGTGTTACTTTGTTGCATTGCATATCAGTTCTGATGCGTTTTGCAGCATTATGTGAGGGTTGTCGTAATAATACATTATTGATAATGCATACATTCAGTTGTGAGTGTATTTAACTGTGTGTGTCTAAAATAGCTCATCTTGTGTGACATAAACACCTCCGGCCAACCAGAAATAGAAATGTGAATCAATACTTTGTTCTTACTGCACACACACACACACACACAGATGTGAATCAATACTCAGGGAACAGCGATAACGAGTGTGTTTGTGCTCTGGTTAGTTCAGTCTCCACTGGTAATTAAAGTTGCATTGAAAATGAATTTTGAATGCTGAGCTCATCAAACAGTAGAAGCCTGAAGAGATTTGTTAAAAGCTATTTCAAACAATTAAGACTTCAGTTACCTACAGTTCCGGCAGTCCTAATATTAGCCGGTTGGATACAATACTATCCCCTGATTGGGTGATCACAAGGACTTCTCTGGGTCATA
>NC_081791.1:27993351-28033351 GCF_963082965.1 Carassius carassius
ATTTTCATTTTGAATGTTTATATATTTGAATGGGAATTTTTAGTTTTTTCGGTTTTAGTTACTTTAGTACATCTATTTAAACTAAATAAAAATTTGTTTCCTTGACAACTAGCTGAAATAATGTTTTTGTATTATTTTAATTTTACTTAACTATAATAACCTACAGAAACAAGTGTGTACTGTTTATTTTTTAAATAGTATGTGAAATTGTTTGACATCAGGATTTGCCAAACTGGGTTTTGTGAAAGCTAATAATTGATTAAATCATAAAAATTAAATATTCAAATGAATAAATAATTTTAATGTAAAAAAAATCCAAATAAAACAAAAATTTACAAAAAATTATTTAAATCATAATATTTCAAATTACCGTACAAGAACCGTGCACATGCAAATGTGTCATTACATTGTTGAAAGTTGTTATCAAACTTGTTCAGCTTACAAAAAAAACAAAACAAACAAAAGAAAAACATTTGTGAATCCCTTTGTCTTAGTAAATAGCACATTAGTGTGTGTGTGTGTGTGTAGATCGAGCAGGTGAGTCAGCTGTCGGCTCTGGTTCAGGCTCAGGTGGAGTATCATCAGCAGGCTGCTGAGATCCTGCAGCAGCTCTCCAGCAAGATAGAAGACAGGTCAGACGCTCCAAACTCCCATCATGCACCTGGGTTCTTCACACGACACATACTTTACATCTACTGGGAGACACATTAATTCACATTAAAACAACACAGTAGTTTATCAGATTTACCAGAAACGCATGTCAATTACATGCCAATAAATATTGAAGTATTATTTTTAAGCTTTAAAATTAATATAAATAATTATTATTATAAATTATTACATGTGCTGTTGATTAAAATATGTGTGTGTGTGTGTGTGTTACAGGATAAAGGAGATGTCCAATAAACCCCGGAAGGAATACATCCCCAAACCCCGCATGGAGCTTCAACTGCCCAGTGAGAATTACAACGGAGGAATAAACTCTGCAAAATCACCTGCACGCTCACCAGGTACAAACACACACACACACACACACACACACATTTTTTTTTGACATACAGATGAATGTGACTAAAGCAGACAAACACGCACAAACAGATCAGTTCATCTTTTATCCCCAAAATCCAAAGAAAAAAGTACAAATAACCATAAAGTTTTAATAATCACTCAAAATCTATTAGAATACTTAAGTCTACATTACACTATAACAATTATTTTTCAAAGTTATGTTTTACAAGAAGATAGTGTTTCAGTTTTTCTACTTAAATTTTAAGTTTATTTCAATGTTACTTGCTTTTTCTTTGTAATTATTTGTGAAATGTACAACCAATTTCTGTGTGAAATTTTTTTTTAATGTACAACTATAATAATAACAACAACAACACATAATAACATTATTGTTAGAATAACTTTCAGAGCAATGTCCAGAACAGAAATCTGGAGTTGGATTCAAAATTCTTGTTTGATTTTGTTGTCCTATTAAAGTTAGAGATTTTTCCAGAAGGGATTTTGAATTTCTCTTCTCATCAGAAATCAGAAAATACTATCAACAGACAGAAAACATATACATTTTTAGCATGTTTTTTAGGAATAAAATGTTATATAATTCAGTGTGAATGAAATATGAACAAACCCCACAGTAAATACCTTCAGATTATAGAGAGGAATAAAAATCTAAGTTTTGGTGTGGTTAAGTGCTGCTGAAGTGGAGAAACAAACTCACAGCCTTTAAATATATGAATTTTCGCCACGTTTTTAGCAATAAAATGTTATATAATTCAGTGTGAATGAAATATGAACAAACCCCACAGTAAATACCTTCAGATTATAGAGAGGAATAAAACTCTAAGTTTTGGTGTGGTTAAGTTCTGCTGAAGTGGAGAAACAAACTCACAGCCTTTAAATATATGAATTTTCGCCACGTTTTTAGCAATAAAATGTTATATAATTCAGTGTGAATGAAATATGAACAAACCCCATGGTAAATACCTTCAGATTACAGAGAGGAATAAAACTCTAAGTTTTGGTGTGGTTAAGTGCTGCTGAAGTGGAGAAACAAACTCACAGCCTTTAAATATATTAATTTTCGCCACGTTTTTAGCAATAAAATGTTATATAATTCAGTTTGAATGAGATATGAACAAATCCCACAGTAAAATCCTTCAGATTATAGAGAGGAATAAAACTCTAAGTTTTGGTGTGGTTAAGTGCTGCTGAAGTGGAGAAACAAACTCACAGCCTTTAAATATATGAATTTTCGCCACGTTTTTAGGAATAAAATGTTATATAATTCAGTGTGAATGAAATATGAACAAACCCCATGGTAAATACCTTCAGATTACAGAGAGGAATAAAACTCTAAGTTTTGGTGTGGTTAAGTGCTGCTGAAGTGGAGAAACAAACTCACAGCCTTTAAATATATTAATTTTCGCCACGTTTTTAGCAATAAAATGTTATATAATTCAGTTTGAATGAGATATGAACAAATCCCACAGTAAAATCCTTCAGATTATAGAGAGGAATAAAACTCTAAGTTTTGGTGTGGTTAAGTGCTGCTGAAGTGGAGAAACAAACTCACAGCCTTTAAATATATGAATTTTCGCCACGTTTTTAGCAATAAAATGTTATATAATTCAGTGTGAATGAAATATGAACAAACCCCATGGTAAATACCTTCAGATTACAGAGAGGAATAAAACTCTAAGTTTTGGTGTGGTTAAGTGCTGCTGAAGTGGAGAAACAAACTCACAGCCTTTAAATATATTAATTTTCGCCACGTTTTTAGCAATAAAATGTTATATAATTCAGTTTGAATGAGATATGAACAAATCCCACAGTAAAATCCTTCAGATTATAGAGAGGAATAAAACTCTAAGTTTTGGTGTGGTTAAGTGCTGCTGAAGTGGAGAAACAAACTCACAGCCTTTAAATATATGAATTTTCGCCACGTTTTTAGCAATAAAATGTTATATAATTCAGTGTGAATGAAATATGAACAAACCCCATGGTAAATACCTTCAGATTACAGAGAGGAATAAAACTCTAAGTTTTGGTGTGGTTAAGTGCTGCTGAAGTGGAGAAACAAACTCACAGCCTTTAAATATATGAATTTTCGCCACATTTTTAGGAATAAAATGTTATATAATTCAGTTTGAATGAAATATGAACAAACCCCACAGTAAAATCCTTCAGATTATAGAGATGAATAAAACTTAAAAATTTGGTGTTTATAAGAGATAGTGAAGTGGAGAAAATACTTTTGAAGATATGTATTTTAATTGAAATCTATAGATTTAATAAACAGTTAGATGTGCATTTTGGATTTTTTTCTTTCTTTCCAGTCTGAAACAACACTTTCTGAAATGCCAAACAGCCCAAAATCTATAAAAATGACCAGTTTTTTACTATTCTGTATTTTGTTTAGCTTTTATTTGATTTTTATATTGAATTTGGTAGTGAAAATGTACATTCTGTAAAATGTTTTATTAAATGTAGTTTTCACTAACATATGGCCTAAAAAAAAAATTTGTTTGGTTCCGGTTTCCGACCGACCCTGTCAATTTATGTGCGACCCAAATTTATTTTATGAGACTGGGGAAGAACGGTCTTTCACACATCGTTAATTAAATTACAGTTTCCTTTAAATGCTGCTTTACACTTAAGTAATCCGTTAAAAACCATTAAGTATTGCATCAAAACCCTTTAACTGTCAATTCCTAAAGTGAGCTATAACTTAAGGTTTGGAAATCGTAACATTAAGAGAAACACGGGGGGGGGGGGGGGGGAGTCAACAATATATCGCGGAACAGAGAGGGCACTGACAACATGCTGACAGACAGGACATTAACATTACCAGCTTACTTTTAATATGAAACAAAGTCTCATTTGGTTATTTCACCTTTCAAATGTGGTCATTTTTTAAAGAAATGTAAACAATAAATACCGTTTTGTGGCTCTTGAATGTGTCGAACAGATCGCTGTAAGTTAGATCATCAGTTAAAACTAACTGATCGTCTCTTGCTTCTAGTTAATTTATAGCATCAAAATCAAATAAACCACATAAATGAGCATAACAAACAATGTTGTTTGACTACAAAAAGATGTCTGTACACTCCGTTTTTCAAGTTCAAATCCTCCATGTTAATCTACTATGAGATCGCCTGTCAAACTCCCGCGAAGGCTTTTTGTGTGTGTGTGTGTGTGTGCGTTTTGCGTGTCTATGGCAACAACAGACTTTAAACGGGAATTCAGAATCACTGTCGTAAAAGTACCGGTACACACATTTAAAATTAACGCGCGCGTGTGTGTGTGTGTGTGTGTAAAACTGCCACTGGAGAAAAAAAAAAAAAAAATCCCTACCGACCAATGACCTCAACTGACAACCAACCGGAACCAAACTTTTTTTTTTTTTAGGCCTAACTTTTGATTTTTTTTATATATTTCTTATATTTCTTGCTTTTGTTATGATATTAACTTAACATTGACCAGTGTTTTACTATTCTATATTTTGTTTGGCTTTTAATCGATTTCATTCTAAGTATTTTGATGTTGTCCTTCTGTAAATTTTTTTAGTTAATGAAAGTGTTTTCACTAACATAACTTTCGTTCTGTCGGTCACTCAGCTCCGTTAGATCAGCCGTGTTGTCGCGCACTGTATAACTTCGAGCCAGAGAACGAGGGTGAGCTTGGCTTCAAGGAAGGCGACATCATAACTTTGACCAATCAGATTGACGACAACTGGTACGAGGGCATGATCCACGGCCAATCAGGTTTTTTCCCCATCAACTATGTGGACATCCTGGTGCCTCTGCCTCACTAGGCTCCACCAAGCCCAGCTGTTGCCTAGCAACCCAACAGCCGCCTTTATCGTGCATCTGTGCTCCAGCTTCACGTCCTGCTCCTGTCGATCAGTGACTCTGAGGATTATAATGTTGAGGAAGATTATAGACATTATGGGGTCCCGTCTGAGTGGAGGAACAGTTCAAGTGCTCAGTGTGTATGAGTTTTTGCAATCCTGGACTCATTTATATTCTTTTTCTTGTGTTTCAGATTATTTATTTGTACTTTATTGATCTAAGGGAACTAGTGCTTCACTCTTCTGATAAACCTAATTTAATCCAGCTCTATCCCAGCATGCTTATAGGAAAGTTCTGGATTTCCAGATGTGTTTGATTGTGTCGCTTCTCTATCTTCGTCACACAGTTTAAATCTTTTTCTCTTGGCTAAGCAAACAACAAGATGCTGTTGTGACTGTTGTGATATATCTGACAATGGCATCTGAGTTTTTTTCTGACCACACTGACAGATATTTTTTCTCCCTTTTTTAAGCAAATCTAATTATTTAAATACATTTTTCACTAAACAAGACTTCATATTTTGAGACATTTTTTTTCTGGAAAGCCAGACGTAAATAGGGTAACACTTTACAATAAAATCATTAGTTAACTTTGGTTAAATAACATTAACTAACAATGAGCAATTTGTTACAACCTTTATTAACCTTTTTTAATAAAAATACTGTCCATTTTTATTTCATGTTAGTTCAGGTTCATTAAATAATATTAACAGATGCCACTTTGTATTTGTAATTGTTGAAATTAGATTACCTAAGATTAATAGGTGCTTAAGAATAATTGTTAATTTTTAGTTCTTGTGTTCAAAATGGAATATTGTAGTGTTACCCAAATAATACTAAGTGAGAAAATATTTTTTGCTGTGTGGTTGGGAAACTTTATCTTTGTTTGCTTGTTAAAGAACTACTTATTATTCAGAATTCCCAGTGAAATATCAAAATGCAATAAGCTTATTGAACATAGAGCACACACACATGGTTTGTTATTGGTCCAAATTGGTCAACCTGCCCTAAAACTCATTTATTCAAGATGGTTGAATAAATAAACTTAAGCTAAAAGATCAACTGATAAACCATATAGACTAGCGAATGACCAGCAGTGTGCAGCCATCATAAGGTAGTTAAACTGGGTTTTTCTTGAGCCTGATGGTAGATGTTTCTTAAAGCAGCATATAAAGTCTTATTTTTTTAAATAAGTGGTATTTCCACGAATGCCAAGATTGTGTTACCGGAGTGTGCTGGTTATTGTGTGTTTGCGTGTGAATGTTTCCACATAGAATATAATGCTAGTTACTACTGTAGTGTTAGCAGTTAGTCGTTAGTGCTGTGATGTTTGTAAGCACATGTGGTTTGAGAAAGACTATTTTTAACGTTAAAATGATGGATTGATTGCAGCTGAAGAACATATATAGTGTCTAAAAAGACTGAAGTGTAGCAGCGTTTGTTGTTTAAGTGGTTGATGGACAATGTTCTATAGCACAGCTCACGCTGTGTGTTGTTTGTTGCCTTCAACGCGCTCGGCCTTCGTTTGAAACCCGTGCCGTTTGTTGACCGCTGCTTGCGGCCATATCAGTGACTATGGAAGCTTGTTTTTTGCCACAGCATACAAAAATGAAAAAGATAATTGCAACTTTATCTCACAATTATGAGTTCTTGATCACAATTGCAAGTTTATATTTAGAAAATTATAAAGCATTTTTTGCCAGTTCTCATAACTGGAGGTTTGCATCTTGTAATTCCCTTTTCTCAGAATTCGAAGTTTAGGTCTATATTTTCCAATGCTGAATTTTTTTCTTTTTTTGAGTTTAAATCTCATTTTCTTTTTGTTTTTCCACAGAATAAAAAAAAAAGGTTATTGCAAAGTTTAAAAAATGATCTCACAGTTCTGACTTTTTAGCAAATTGTGACTTTTTTCTTGCAATTCTAAGTTTTTATATCACAATTTTTACATTTATATGCAATTCTGACTTATTTCTCGGAATTCCAAATTTATATCTCACAATTCTAACTTTTTCACACTTACGACTTCTTTCTTTGAATTCTGAGTTCATATCTCACAATTAATTTTTTTTTTGTTTTGCAATTCTGACCAATTCTGACCTTTTTCTAGGAATTCTGAGTTTATATATCACAATTGTGGCATTTTTCACAATTCTGACTTATTTTTCAGAATTCTGAGTTTATCACAATTCTGACTTTTTCCTTTAATAATTTTAATTTTATTTTAGTTTTTATAATTTGAATTTATATCTCACAAATAAAAATGTTTTTTTTTTCGCAATTCTGACTTTTTACTTGGAATTCTGAGTTTATCACAATTCTCAATATTTTTGCAATTCTGAATTTTTCTCAGAATTCTGAATTTATATCACACTTCTGAATTTTTTTTTCTTCCAAAATTCTGTTTACATCTTACAATTCTGTGTTTCTCTCTCTCACTCTGTTTTTCTGGCATGGAATATAAAAGGGGTTAATTGTGACATGTTATTTCTACAAGTTTTTCTCTCAGAATTGAAAACAAGTCAGAATTGTAAGATAAAACCATGTGTTTTTATTCCATGGTGGAATAATTCCATAATTGTTGATTTAGAAATGTAATGGAGAGTTTCTTGTTTTTATCATGAAATATTCAGGGCTAGTAGCTGATGAAACGCATCTGTTCTGGAGGACAGCAGTTTTCTTTATATGAGTGTGTGTTTTGTGCCATCTGTTCTCCGTCACGCGTTACTGAACCAGGTGTGACTCTACAACCTGTGCATCACATCCATTTCATCGTCATTGTGCTTTTGTTCTGAATAGCCATGAACGCGATCAATGTACCACCAGATGTTTTGTTTTGATTTCTGCTGTGTTGTATCTTCACCTGTGTCCTGATTGGCTGCGATTGTTTCACATCAAACATGCATCATGTCCATGGTCATGTTGCACCTGTTCACACCTGTGAAGAAGAACATCAAATCCATCTCATAGTTCACCCCCAAACCCCAATTAGATTAGACTTTTTTAAAAACAATTAATGCACAATCATTTTATGCACATCATCATTTTTTATGACATTTAAACATTTACAGTGATGGAAATATGATTGTTACTCTAATGCAAGCAAGTTATTGTCAGCTGTAAAGTATATTTGTAGAGTACAAATGAAATGTGTATAACTGATTATTTATTTGTTTAGCCAAACCACTTTGGAATTATATATAAAGAGAAAATATTTGCATGTTCATGGTTCTCTGATGACAGTTAGTGGTCAGCTAAATAAAATATTTCATATATTTTATTCAGTGTTTTGAGATTTTTATGACTGTTGATTAGTAATATTAGTAATTATAACTTATTTTATTGAAAAAAAATGTTTTTAGTGTTTTGTTTTTGTTTCAAAATATTTTTTTTAATTTAAAATTTGTATGATTTAATTGTTTTTTTGTACAATTTAGCATAAACCTTTTTAACTATAATGAAAATATTGTAATGTAATGGAAAAAAAAACAGACTTCATTTTCTGAATTTGATGTCACTTGTCTGTAATAATCTAAGCTGGGCGTTTCTTTGCAGGATTCACGAGGTTGAGACGCGCTGTCACTCTGAATCTTAAATCTTTCTCATGCATCTAATGATTAAATCAGTGTTATTATTGATAGTATTATCACAGATTTCCAGTCAGTCTCATCTGATATGGGCAATAACTTTGAAATCACTATATAATGTAAATGTGTGTTTGAATAGCAGTATAAACACTTGAATCATCGCTCCACGACACAAACCTGTAATGTGTGTGTGTGTGTGTGTGTGAGTGAATCCATGTGTGTTGTGCACGTGATGTTACAGAGATTCACTGTTATGATGTCGTATGTTTGTATTTATTTAGCTCTTTTCTAGTGCTGGACGACAAACCTGTACTGCTTGATGTGAGAATATAATGAGAATAAACACAATGTCACTGCAATGTCTTTTTATGTCACGGTTGCCTCATTACTATATAACATTATTATTATATACTTTTAAAAGGGTTTAAGTCTATTAGTAGATTCCAATGTGAAATTAAATGTATTAAAAACATTTAGAAATAATGCATATACTTTATATAAAGGTATATTGTGGTAGATATATCCAGCTCATTCTCAGTTACTTTAAATGTCTAAGAAGAAAAAATAAAAAGCATTTTACACAAAACAGGAAAAGTGCATTCTTTATCGGTGTTCAAACCAGTTTTTCTACTTTTCTCAAATGATTTAAATTCATAACATTTTGAATAAATGCACAGCTAAAAGATTATATATTCTTATATTAAATTATGTATATTTTTATTAAATACACATTTACACACTATACACACACACATCTTTATATAATATAATAATAATATAATATATTCTCCTGCGAATTTTTCAGTCATTTTATGTGAGATTCTGGATATTTAAACCAGTTTATCTACATTTCTAAGTGATTTTTTTAATTCATAAGATTTTCATATACATCCAGAAATAATCTGAGCATCTTCCACAAAATACTGCTGGATATCCTACAATAAAACCATCCGTTAAATCAAAAAAACCCCACAGCAAACGCAGAATATCAAAACCTGTAAAACTTTATTATAAAAAAAGCACCTCTACACTTTAGTGGATCAACGGTTAAAAGACGTGTACAAAAATAAAAAGCAATCTAAAGAAGCGAAACAGAAACCAGAACACTTGTGTTATTGCTGGAGTCGTTAAACATGTACAGAAAGAAAAAACCCCAAATAACCCTCCACCCGTCCCACATCAGAGATGCTGCATCACACACAAACACACTCTACTCATCATCATCATCTTCCTCGTCCTCATCTTCCTCTTCGTCATCATAATCATCATCATGGGCCTTTTTAGTCGAGCCAGTCGGTCGGCCCGGCCCCCTTTTCGTAGCTCCGCCCCCTGCGCGGTATGCTGCCACATCCTGCCAATCACAGAGCGTTCTGTCTCAAGCCACGCCCACATGATTAAATAAACATGACCGTGAAACATGATCCGCAGCTCACCTTCTCGTACTTCTCACGCAGTTTGACGGCCTTCTGCTCGAACGGCGCGCGCTCGGAGACGCTCTGCTTCGACCACATCTCGCCCAGCTTCTTGGCGATCTCACCGATGGACAGATTCGGGTTCTCGCTTCTCACCGTCGGACGGTGCTCCGAGCAGAAGACGAAGAACGCAGATCTGCGCAGAGGAGAACCCTTTAAATCACTAAGATCTGGAGCTATGCAGAATAACCATCATTTGAGTTCATTTTAACAACAACAATAATAATAATAAAGTACTATATAAAAAATATTGTATATTTTATAAGTTCATTCAATTTCCATTTCATCATTTTAATTCATACCTATTTTTTTTAAGTAAATTAAAAAATTCTATCCTTTTTTGTTTATGATATATAAGGAAATGTATAAGTCATTCATTTTTTATTTTATATATTTGTTTTATTTTATATCAATTTATTATTACATTTTATAATTTTATCTCCGTTTTTTTCGTCTTTTTACAAGAGATACTGGAAGGGTTTTTCTACTTGTCTATTTTTAATTCATAAATTTATTGATGTTACACAACAGGAATGTGATGTATATTCCTATTGATGTAACAAGATGTGTGAACTCTCTGTGTGTGTGTGTGTGTGTGTGTGTGTGTGAGAGAGACGTACGGCGGGCGTTTCGGGGCGTTCGGGTCTTTCTTCTTGCGGCCCGTCTTCCCGACTCCTTTGGGCGGCACGTAACTCTTCATCTCGTTATCGTAGCGAGTTTTATCCACTTTGGCCATGTCTTCAAACTTACTCTTCTCTGAAGCGCTCAGGGACTGAAGGGACAGAGGAGCAGCGGTTAGTGACATCATCATCATCATCCTCCTCGTCATCCTCAGTGTGACGCTCGCTCACCTTCCATCCCTCCGAGCACTTCTTGGAGAACTCAGAGAAGTTGATGGGAACGTCGGGACTCTTGCGTTTGTGCTCATCGCGATACGTCTGCACGAAGAAGGCGTACGCAGACGTCTTTCCCTTGGGTTTGTTCACGTCTCCTTTCACCATCCTGATCACCGGACAGAAAACACCACACACTCCATACTCACAAATACAGGAACACACTCATTAAGAATTTATTATTTCATGTATATATAGACACAAATATAACTAAATTATAAAAAAAAATCTATGTACAAATAACTATACAGAAAAATGTGTTACATTTAAATATGTATTTTTATGTTTAAATTTACATTTATGTATGTGTGTGTATATATATATTAGTGCTGTCAAACCATTGATCGCATTCAAAATAAAAGTGTTACATGTTTGTACTGTGTATATTATGTATATACAAATACAAACGCATTCATTAATGTATTTTGAATATATTTATATGTATATATTTTCTTATAAATATATACACATGCATGTGTATTTATATACATAATATAGATGTATGCACGCATATTAATTATGTAAACAAACTTTTATTTTGAAACGCGATTAATCGTTTGACAGCACTAGTGTGTGTGTGTATATATATATATATGAATACACATAAAATATTGCTTTTTAATATATATATATATATATATATATGTAAACAGATACATGAACGCATAAAAAATGTATATACAATTAAACATTTTATAAAGAAAAATATAAAACAATTATATATAAAATACATATTCGTATATTTGTGTATATGTAAATATAAAAAATACACACACGTTACTAGAAATTATAGTATATTTTAATATTTTGTATATATACTAAAACTTACACACATATACATTATATCTATATATATATATATACACACACATATAAATATATATATATAATTGTACTTAAGTATATATAGGCGTTTATGTGTGATTAAAATTGTCAATGATGTTTTGTTACTTATTTGATCTATTATAGCATGCTTTGTTTTCAAATACTATGTACATAAAATAAGTCACCTTGCGAAATAACTGTATTAGATCCATAGACTGTATCTGATATCTGCCATTAAATGCGACGCAATGTAATGTTTAATTACTAAAACACGCAGATTTACGGCCTTGAACACTGAATGTAGAATTGAGGGGTGGGGAGCCGAAAATGCATCGAAATGCATGAATTAAAATGTTTTCTCTTTCTTTTCTGATTTTTAAGCACTTCTGTTGCAGTCGGTCGCTGAACAAAGATTCCTCCATTTTTCCTTCCCGCCTAATTCCCTCCCTCCCCCATCTCTCCATGTAAACACATTATTTCGCACAGACACGACAAATTAACAAAATGCACGCGCGTGTTCGAATCACCAAGCGCGTATTTTTAATGATTTAAATGGTGATTTCTGAAATCTAGCAAACCTGCTCTTTATTCTCCGCACAGCTGAGCGCGTCTCCCTCCGTGCTGCTGCGTCTACCACGTGATCGCTCGAGCTGCTGTGCGTGCGTGACGACGCGCGTGGGACTGAAGGCAGCATGGACCCGACGGCTGATTGGCTCCGCTCGCGATCGGGGACGTCCAATCAGCGAGCCCCCACAGAGGAATCCGCAGAGTTGATTGGCGGACTGAAACCGTCGGTGTGGTTCAAATGGATGCAAACTAAAAAAAATGTGTAGACTGAAATCACAAAAGCGATTCTACAAAGTATATTGTTATTCTTTTGTAGGGTATTGAATTATTTTTTATTGATTTAAATATTATTATTATTATTATTATTTTAATCCACTTATAATGAAAAATGTTAATATTGTTAAAAACAATGCATGACAAATAAAATAGTTGTTCAAGAAAATATTATATACATTTTTTAAATAGTTATTAATTGCATTAATGTACGTAAAAATTATGTAAACTATAATATAAACCACACAAAACTTCACGAGATTGCGACATTTTCTCTCAAAATCTGGACATTTTTATGGCAATTACAATCACTTGAAATAACATCGCAGTTGCAGTTAACTTTTAAAAAATATTTTTATTCCCTGTCAAAAATTAGCTTCCATACCACAAATACAGCTGAATTATAATGATTTAAACAATAATATAACTTATTATCATTATTAATTATAACAGAATTCATATTATATATATATATGATTTTACATTTTTAAAACAACCGTCGGTTAGTGTCTGGCGGATGAGTCATCTCTCCTCCGCTCCGCTGGGCGACGTAAGAGCGCGCGCGCGCGCCCGAGCCGCGTGACGTCACACACAAACAATCGGAGAAGAAGCGCGGACAGATCGGCGTTAATATTCAAAATTCTGCTCTTATATTGTAATAAATACACATGTGACAGCCGCAGCAGAAGCCAGTCCCTGTTCAGACGGATGGAAGAGTTTCTGAAGCACTTCAACAGCGACAGCAGAGCGGTACATTTACATGTATTTACTTGTTATATATGTACTGAGGTTATATTCACTGCTGTTCAAAAGATTTGTGATGTTTTAAAGAAGTATCTTCTGCTCATCAAGACTGTATTTATTTGATCAGAAATACAGAAGAAAAACAGTAATATTGTGAAATATTATTACTGTTTAAAACAGCTGTTTTCTGTGTGAATCACTGTTAAAGTGTAATGTATTTCTGTGATGCTCCGCTGTATTTTCAGCATCATTCCTCCAGTCTTCAGTGTCACATGATCTTCAGAAATCAGAATAATACGCTGATTTATTATCAATATTAATATAATGTTTGTCGAAACCGGTGATACTTTTTTCAGGATTATTTGATGAATAAAAAGTTAAATAGAACTGCGTTTTAAAAATAGTATTAAAATATAGTAAAATAATTAAAATAGTATTCTTTTGTCACAATATACACTACTGTTAAAAAAATGTGTGGTATTTTTTCTTCTTTTTTTCGTTTTTTCTTTTTTTTGAATGAAATTAATGCTTTTATGTGTTAAATTGATAAAGGTGAAATATACTTGTATTATAAAATATTTTTATTTTAGATAAACACTGTTCTTTTTAATCTTATTCATCAATGTAACTTGAACCCCCCCCCCCCCATCAATAAATAAATAATTTATTTATTATTTATTTATAAATAAATAAAATAAATTAAGCAGCACAACAGTTTCAGCTTTGATAATAAATCATCATATTTTCATGATTTCTGAAGATCATGTGACACTGGAGACTGGAGGAATGATGCTGAAAATACAGCGGAGCATCACAGAAATACAATACACTTTAACACAGATTCACACAGAAAACAGCTGCTTTACATTAGAATAATATTTCACTGTTTTTACTTTTTTGATCAAACAAATACAGTCTTGATGAACAGAAGAGACTTCTTTAAAACACATTACACACCTCACTGATCCCAAACTTTTGAACAGCAGTGTGTGAGTGTGTGTGTGTGTGTGTGTTGTATAAGGTACTGATGTGTGTGTGTGTGTGTTTCAGGAACAGCGCTGGCTGTCTGCAGTGTATGATGCTGTGCAGCAGCAGCTTCATCCTCTCATCGATGTGTCTCTGGGTCTGTCTGTGGCTCGTCTGTCTCTGGCCGTGGTGTCGAAGGTGCAGACGGTCGTGGGCTCGGACGCTGGTTTACCTGTCAGCTACAGGTGAGTCTGACGCTCAGAGATTTATCAGAGTCCTGTAATGTGCATCGTGTGTTTCTGTCAGGTTTGTGTCCGTGTCGGAGCTGATCCGGGATCAGAGAACCGCCTGCTGCAGCAGCCTCCGCTGGAGCTCCGCCCACTACCAGGATCAAGCTAGGGGGGCGGAGCTAAAGCTGCCCACTTACAAAGCTCTCCCACGTGACAACCTGCTTCTGATTGGCTGTCTGTGTGACGGACGGGCCGCGGGGACAAGTGACGGCGTCTGGAGGGTGAGGGACGCGGGAGGAAGTGTAGCGTGTGCGGTGAGTGGACAGGAAGTAGATAAATCACAGCCTCATTCTGGAGCCATTAAACTCATCTGATATATTATAGATGACAAACTTAAAAACAAATCAAAATTAGAAATTGAGTAAAAATGTGAGTAGTTGCTAATTAAAAATTACTTTCTGAAATGAGTTGTTAATGCTAAAATTACTCAAATTAAAATAAAAATGCATTTAAATACAATTGTAAAATATGACAGACAATATTATATAAAACAATTAGATTAACAAATTAATAAAACTAAAATTAATTAAGTTAACGCTTAAATTACTCAAATTAAAGTAAAAATACATTTAAATACAGTTTTAAAATATATCATTGTATTATATCTTTTAAAACCTAATAGACTAATAAATTAATAATACTAAGATTTACATGTGAACTGAAAATATTTAAGTTATTTTATTTTATTATTTAAAATCCCATGCTACGTGTACACAATATTAATAAATATTATAAAAGTTTATTAATAGTTTGCTGAAATACTAAAATGTCTAAAATAAAATAAAGATAAAGCTAAATAGAAATGTTGATAATAATGAGAGAATTTATGACAGAATTAATAAAATCTAAGAACTGAAAAGCTTTTTTCAGTTTCAGTGATCATTTATCACTTTTGATTTTTACCATATTTTGACAAAATATGACTTCTTATCCGTCTTTATGCATTATGATTATCCATAAAGTGCTGTATATAATCTGTTTCTGGTGCAGATGCTGAAGTCGTCTTGTCTCTGGTTGGGGAGGCTCATGCTGTTTCCCTCATGGAACTACATCCCCCATAATGCACCAGCTGCGGGTTACCTAGAGCTGCTGGACCCTCCGGTGTGTGTGACCCTGGAGGCCATGGCCTTTGACCCCGGAGGAGCCCTGAGTGAGGTCCTGAGCGTGACGCAGGCGGCTGAGCTCCTCAGACAGAGGTGAAGCAGCTCTGGGTTTGAGACCGGGATGTGTTCGATCAGGAGCGTGACGTTCTCTCTCTCTCTCTGTGTGTGTATGTGTGTGTGTCAGGTGTGAGGGTCAGGGCTGTGTGTGCGTCAGCGGCCAGGTGAGCGTCGTCTGTCCTCTGCTGCTGATCCGTGGGAAGCAGTTCTTCTGTCTCGTCCTCAGAGAAGCAGGATGTTCAGTGCCTGTGTTCATCACCGTGAGTCTGAGAGGAAGCTGAAGAAATAAAAGTTTTACTTTTAATCTTTGAATTAATCAACTGAATCAAAGTCTGACTCGCTTAATGTACCTGAAGATTGTTTATATACTATTTATTAATATTTAGAATTTTACTTTTAAGTTTTAGTTATTATGTAATGTGCTTTTTCAATATTTCTATATAGCTTTAATATTTTTATTTAGACTTAAACTTCCTTTAGTTAGTTGCCAAAATACCATTTCTTAATTTTGTGTAAGTTTAAGTATTTTTAGATGTAGTATATTCATTATTTATATTATATATTATTTATATTGTGCATTATTAATTATTATTTCTACATTATATTATTTTATTAATTATTATTATTATTTATATATATATATATATATATATATATATATATATATATATATATTTATTTCAGCTTTATTTAAATTACCAAATATATATATATATATATTATTATTTTTTATTTTTTATTTTTTTACATTTTAGCTTTAACACTGATATACACTGTCATTTATATTTCTATATTTCTATGATAAAATATTATGTAATATTTCTGTTTACATAATATTTCTTTTTATATGTATTTACAAATATTCATGCTTTTCTACCTCACTGATTAAATTTAAATGTATGCATTTAGCCGACGCTTTTATCCAAAGAGACTTACAGTGCATTCAGTAAACTTTTTTTTTTTTACCTAAAATATGAATGCATTCTTTGATTTCTGTGCATTCACAGGTAAACAACAGTCATTAATAATGGTTTTATTGGCACATGAATGAGTTTGATCTGTGGTGTGTGTTCTGTCAGGAAGCCAAGCATCAGTTCTGGAGGCAGTGTGTGTGTGTCGGTCAGAGCGTGTGGATCTCGTCTCTGCGTGTGTGTTCACTGCAGGGGCTGGAGGGCCGGCGTGTGCTGACGGACAGCTGTCAATCACGCCTCCATCCTCAGCCGCAGCTGCAGGAGAGCTCTGAGGATCCAGACACACACACAGACTCCATCAGCGCAGATACACACCTGTGCTCCGGCTCCGCGGTCCGAGTCAAGCGCTCCACGCTCATCAGCTTTAAGGTACTCAACCAGACTCTTTTGTGTTGTTTTACATCATTACACTACTGCTCAAAAGTGTGGGATCAGAATGATTTTTAATGTTTTGGAAGAAGTCTCTTCTGCTCATCAAAGATGCATTTATTTAATCAGAAATACTGGAAAAACATTTAATATAGTGAAATATTATTATGATGTAAAATAACATTTTTATATTTTAATATACATTAAAATCTAATTTATTTCTGTGATCAAAGCTGAATTTTATTTAGCATCATTACTCCAGTTTAAAGTGTGTTTTCAGGATTCTTTAATTAATAAAAAGTTTAAAAAGAAGAGCATTTATTTAAAATAGAAATCTTTTCTGACAATATACACTATAGTTCAATAGTTTGGGGTCAGTACATTTCTATTCTTTCTTTTTTTTTTTAAGAGATTAAATCTTTTATTCAGCAAGCATGTGTCAAATTGATAAGTGATAGCAAAGATTTAAATTGTTAGGAAAGGTTCATATTAAGAATAAAAGCTGTTCTTTTTCAATTTAAATTCTTCAAAGAATCCTGAAAAAAGTATCAATATTTGTCAGTAATAAATCATCATATTTTCATGATTTCTGAAGATCATGTGACACTGAAGACTGGAGGAATGATGCTGGAAATACAGCGGAGCATCACAGAAATAAATTATATTTTAAAGGATATTAAAATAGGAACCGTTATTTTATATTGTAATAACAATGCTGTTTTTTTCCTGTATCTTTGATCAAATAAATGCAGCCTTGAGGAGCAGAAGACACTTCTTTAAAATCCCAAAGCTTTTGACCGCTAGTGTATGTGGAAAAAGACAAAAACTGCCGTTAAGTAAACAGGCATGACCTTTGACCTGTGCTGTAACCGGTTTCTGTGGTAACGGTGTGTCTGATTGACAGGGAACCGTCACAAAGATCTTGAATGCAGAGGCGGGGCTTTATGAGATTGACGGACAGGCGGGGCTTTGTCTGGCCTATCAGCCGGCTCAGAAGTGCTGCGGCGGCTTGAGGCCAGGGGCGGAGATTCAGGTGAGCGTGATGTCATCAGCAGCAGGTTCAGATCAGACAGATCCAAACATGCGAGAAACATTTCTGTCTGTTGTCTCCAGCTTCACAACGTTCACTTCCTGTACCGCGCTTCCCCGTTCGCTCCTCATGTGGTTCTGTGCGCGTGTCTGCGCTCCAGTCTGCAGGTCACTGCCTTCAGCCGCTTGAGCTCAGAGGTGGAGGTGTCGGGGTCACACGGGCCGCTGCGTTGCCTCCTGCTGGAGAAGAACCTGGGCGCGTCGCAGTATCTCTGGCTCTGCTACTGTCAGAACGCCATCGCTGAGAGGTGATGCTTCAGTATCATCACTAGTGCTGGACGATATACACACACATCAACCACATACACGTCTGACTAAAGCTTGGAGAACTTTATTAACACACAAATAATAATTTAACTGGGCAAATAACCCAACTGTGAACCGGTGAAGATGAGCATTCGAGATTTCTTTGTGAAATTGAAATATAACACTATAATAATATACTATTATTGCTCTTTTGTTGGTTTTAATTAGTTCTGTTGTCCTCATTTGTAAGTCACTATTGATAAAAGTGTCTGCTAAATGACTAAATGTAAATATAATGTAAAAATAATTCAAAATAAGGCTTCGTCTGTGCTCCTTCCATTTAAAATTAGAGGCAACCACTGCATTTTAATCATGATCTAAACAAAGATGCTGCATACATTCAACATGAGCAGTTTTAAATCTAAATTAGATTGTTTAATTTCAAAAAATGAAGCAAAAACAGAATGATTTGACTTCGGTTTTGTGAAAGTATACATAAGAAATATCTGCATGAAACAGAAAAATCACAATTTGATTTTCCCCTCAAATGATACCCCAAATACTGTAGTGTATCGTCTCAGTGTTAGCAGTCAGTGTCACGTTATTAACCTGTGTGTGTGTGTGTGTGTGTGTGTCAGGTTGTGTCCACGCTGGGTGAGAGCGGAGCGAGTGTGTGTGGTCGCCGAGCGGCTGCTGGACTTTGTGTGTGATGCTGAACAGAAGACCCAAAAAAAGAGAAACATTTACAGAGAGATGATACAGGAGCCACACCAGTGCCCTGTTACCATGGTAACACACACACACACCCTGTTATCACCATATCTTACAAACACCCACACATGCCCTATTACCCTAACATAAACATATGTCCTATATACCACAGTAACATACACATACACACACATGCCCTGTTCCTATAGTAACACATACATATGGGCTGTGCTCCACTTCACTTTTAGACACACACTTTTAAAACAGCCCTCGCTTACCTAGATACATATAGAATGCCGCATCAAACAAATTCGCAAGGGAAAAAATTTGAATAATAAATAAATTCCATAGTGCATTCCAAAGGGGAGTAAGGGAAGTTAGCGAGAGAAGGGCATTAAAAATATTGAGAGTAATGCACACGCCCTGTTACCACAGTAATGTGCCCACACCCTGTTACCACAGTAATGCACACACGCCCTGTTACCACAGTAACGCCCACGCGCCCTGTTACCACTATAACGCCAACACGCCTTGTTACCACTGTAACGCCAGCATGCCCTGTTACCACTGTAACGCCAACACGCCCTGTTACCACAGTAACGTCAACGCGCCCTGTTACCACAGTAACGTCAACGCGCCCTGTTACCACTGTAACGCCAACGCGCCCTGTTACCACTGTAACGCCAACGCGCCCTGTTACCACTGTAACGCCAACGCGCCCTGTTACCACTGTAACGCCAACGCGCCCTGTTACCACTGTAACGCCCACGTGCCCTATTACCACAGTAACGCCCACGTGCCCTGTTACCACTGTAACGCCAACGCGCCCTGTTACCACTGTAACGCCAACGTGCCCTGTTACCACTGTAACGCCAACGCGCCCTGTTACCACTGTAACGCCAACGCGCCCTGTTACCACTGTAACGCCAACGCGCCCTGTTACCACTGTAACGCCAACGCGCCCTGTTACCACAGTAACGCCCACGCCCTGTTACCACAGTAACGCCCACGCCCTGTTACCACAGTAACGCCCACATGCCCTGTTACCACAGTAACGCCCACATGCCCTGTTACCACAGTAACGCCCACGCCCTGTTACCACAGTAACGCCCACGCCCTGTTACCACTGTAACGCCCACACGCCTGTTTCCACAGTAGTACTATTATGATAACACATGTTGATAGAGGAAAAAGCATACAAATTGTATTGAAAACATGTTTTGCAGAAGTAATGTTATTCTATGAATTGATCATTAACTTATTCCTGTTCAGATATGTTCATTTAAATATAAAATCTGGGGAATGAAGGAATGCAACCCTTTTCTTTCAGGAATTGCATTCCTGTTCTTTCAAACACTGAATGATTTGTATTGATTGTGTGTAGTAATCATCAGTCTGTGTTTCTGTCAGTTCTGTGTGTGGTGGCCGTCTGCGGCGCTGTGGTCAGTAAAGCAGCTGTCTGATTGGATGAGGCGTGAGGTTTGGGAGTCTCTCTCGCTGCCGTCTCTCCTGCCTCCGTCTGCAGCTCACATGACGGCGCTGGAGCTGAACGCGGCTCTGTCCTGGTCCGTTCATGAGGTCCCACTGACAGACGTGTCCCCAGAGTCACCGCTGTTAGTGGGGGTTCTGGAGCTGGACTCGACCCGCGCCACACTGCAGCTCAGAGACCAAACACACGCGCTCAACTGCCTGTGTGTCTCAACCCACCAATCAGGAGCCAGAACCGCACACATCAACACCGCCTGGCAGGGTAGCGCTCATTATCAATTCATTTGATTATGTATTGAGTGTTATTGTCTGTTATAAGAGTGGTGTGTTTTCAGCCCTATTGGGACGGTTGTTGGAGTGAAACGTGGGGTGGGACTAGTGGTGTTATTGTTAACTACAACTATTAGAAAGCATCTAAAATAAAATGCTAATATTAAATTGAAAAACTTTGAACTAAATGGAAATGACAAATGTTGCCTTGGCAACAACCTTAAAGAGATAGTTCACCCAAAAATGTATATTCTGTCAGGTCTGTCAGTGATTTTACTGCGGTCCAGATTGTTAGCTGTTGTTTAAGCTGTAATGGCTCATTACTTTTGCGGTGTGTGTGTGTGTGTGTAGGTTGTCTAGTGTGTGTGCGGCGGTGTACATTAGTCATGGAGAGGTTCATGAAGACACAGTTCCCTTCCTGGAAACACCTGGATCAGTCGACTTACATCAAACACAAACACTGCAGGTACACACACACACTGGACCCTCAACAGGCCTCACGCTTTTCTACTGTACAAACTGTACCCCGCACACGAAACTTTCATATATTAACATATATTCCAATTCCAATCACATATTATCATGAAAATTACATTTCAGGCAGATTTAAAATCATATAAACTTACACTAATAACAGTCACATAATCTTTCAGCCAAGAGTAAACGTCTGTTTGATTACATTTTAAAAGATTAATTCAAATACTTAATTCGTTGCTTGTTTTTTTTTTTTATTACCACCAGCATTGATTTTTGCATTAAATCATAAATCAAATTAAAGTATTCCAGTTAAAGTATGAGACATGCTTTTTAAATATTTAAAATTAAATTTCAATCATCAAAACTGAATTCAGAAATTCAGATTAAATCGGATTTTGGGAAAAACTTAAACTGATTTCATAGGGCCCTAAATTTGGTTCAACTTTTAATAAATTGTACAAGTTTCATGATTTCAAATCATTACATGTGCCTTTTGGTTACTAAAGTTTAATTTACAAATGTAATCCGGCAAAACTGAATTCAGAGTTTTTTTTTACTTTTTAATTAGAATCAATTAATTAATTTCAATTAAGTTTAAAATTATGCCCTAATTAAAACACAAAAAAAAGAGGAAAAAAATTAAAACAGATTTTTTAAAATTTATTTAATTTTATTTTTATTAAAAAAAATTATTTTTAGTTTTTTTTTTATATATTATATAATTTAAAAATAGAAGTTATATATTATTTAAAAACCCCTTGCTAGGTGTGCTGCGTTAAGCTAACTGAGACTTGTTATAGCACTTGTATATTATTGCTAGTTTTGATTGCGTCTGTTGTCCTCATTTGTAAGTCTGCTAAATGTCTAAATGTAATTTGGATGGGAACCTGGGACAGATCTTTATACGTGTGTGTGTGTGCGCACGCAGGGTTTATCTTCAGCTGTGTGTGGAGGATCTGACCATCATCAGTCCGTCTGCTGCCATGAGCCGCAGAGAGAGACCCAGCGATGGCCCCGAGAGCGCTAAGAGACCCCGAGCCGACGCGGCCCCCGAGCGACCTCTGACCCCTGCGGCATGTGTGAGTGTGCTGCTCAGACTGGAGTCCAAGCAGGGCGTGACGCTGCAGAACGGCTCGGCTCAGGCTCTCGGGCTGCAACCGGGCTTCATGTGCAGAGCCGTCTGTCTGGGAGACGTCCAGAGCTGGAGCAGAGATCCCACAAACGGCCGGACGCAGGAGCACGAGGGACACGGAGACACACAGAGGGTCAGAAACACCCACTCCAAACATCTCACCGGTTCAGAGACAGATGTGTTAAACATCACACACACTACCGCTCAGAAGTTAATTTATTCCTGTGATGCACAGCCGTGTTTTCAGCATCATTACGCCAGTCTTCAGTGTCACATGATCATATTTCTTAGGGCACTAAATGTAATTTTGAACATCAAGCGTGTCTAGAAACATTGAGATTATCGGTTCATCTTTAGAGACTCAGTATTACAAAACTGATTATGGATCAGTGGATATGAACTACAGCAGACAGTAGTTTAGAAGAGGCTGATGGGATTGAGTGTGTGTGTGTGTGTGTTTTGCAGATTGAGCTGCACTTCATGGGTTCGTGTGTTCGCTGGTTCCCTGTCCTTCATCCTGGATGTGTGTACAGAATAATCGCACGCAACACTGAGGTCAGATCATAAAGACAGGAAGAGACTCACATGCACAGCTGTCAGTCACAGATCAGTCTTAAACATGTCTGTCTCTCTCAGGATGTGAGTGTGTTAAAGGCCAAAGGGGTTTCAGCGAGGGGCGGAGTCACACAGCTCAGTAGCCCCGCCCTCCTGCTGCAGCCACAGTGGCGCATTCACACCATCACAGAAGAGCTGCCTGATGTACAGGTAGACACACACACACACACTCACAGATGTTGATTGTTAGTGACCTTTGACCTGTGCTGTGTCCTCAGTCAGCAGTTCCTGTGCTCATGAGTGTGTCTGAAGTTCTTCACAGCAGGTGATGATCGTTTCACCAAACACATCTTCAGCTCTGAAGTCGTTAGCGTTATCGTTCAGTCACTGAGATCCGGTCTGTGTTTCACAGCTCCGCCCCTGAGATCGTCTCCTTTAGTGGAGTCATCACTCAGCGAATCACGTTGCAGGAGGACAACGGAGCCAAACCCACGATCCAATCGCTGACAGCTTCTGAAGGTCTGGCCCCGCCTCCAGGTTCACACACACATCTGCTGACGGAGTTGCTGTGTTTATAGGAATCTCTTTCTCTGTAAACCTCCAGATGCACGTGTTGAGCAGGATCTGCGTGTGCGTCTGACCGTCCAGGACGCTGATTGTCCAGGTCATGTGATTGACGTGTACGTGGATCTGTCGTGTGGCCCGTACACGCTCGGTCTGATCGCCGGAGCCACGGTCTCGGTCCATCACATTCAGCGCAGAGTCTCCAGGTCAGTGACTTTTGGACTGCGTCAGTAAGAAATATCATTCATTAATTATAGCAGGTCTCAGCTGTGTGATTGTTAATAACTGTATTATTACCCGGCTCTATAGATGAACAAATTTGCAAAAAAATAATAAAGAAATAGCAAAATAAGTAAAGTCTACGATTAATCAATTCTAAGTAAGACCGGCCCACCTGATTGTCATACAAGATACAGAAAAATAAATAAATGTGGTAATATTAAATATGTGTGGATAAATGAATGAATGCATAAATATGCAAATAAATGTAAAAATAATAATGAAATATAATAATGAAAATAACCAAAAGTGGCTTTATTACCAAATGCATTTTAAATTTAGTGTAATTAAATTTACACTTTAATCTACAATAAATCAATGGTATTTAATACATGTAAAAACAAATAAATGCATAAATCGATGTAAAATAAAAAAAAATAGTAATAGAATAAAAAAATAAATAAAAAAAGTAATGGGAAAAAGTAAAACAAATTTATTTTAGCAAATAATTCATTCCTTTTTTTTCTTTTAATTTATTTATTTTACATTTTTGGAGGTTTGGTCCTCCATATAGCTTTATATTTTAGGTTGTGTGATTTTATCCGCATGCATACAGTATGTTTACTTCAAATGATATGGATTATATAGTAAATCTCAACAGCTTGATTGTTTATATCATTGCAAAATATTAACTGTATCATCGTCTGACTCTGATCTGCTAAATGCAACTATGAGGCATGAAGATATCATAAACATTATCATCATGATTTTCTTTCAAGCTTTGAATCAGGAAACATTGTGAAAAGTTCTGAGCTGATGAATCTGACTTGATCTCTAGTGATGGTGTGTGTGTGTGTGTGTGTGTGTGTGTGTGTGTGTGTGTGTGTGTGTGTGTGTGTGTGTGTGTGTGTGTGTGTGTGTGTGTGTGTGTGTGTGTTTCAGAGCGTGTAACGTGTACTGCCGCTCTCTGCCCATCAGCTGTGTGAGTGTCACTGATCTGACGTCAGTCCGTTCAAGGCAAGTCACACACTTATTTACACACCTGTGTTTGTTTCAGTGAGGAACAGGACTCTGATCACAGCTGACAGCAACACTCAAACCTACACACACACACACAGCAGAGAAAAAATATAGCATTACATAATTGTATGGGAATAAAGCGTACAGGTGATTTCATGATGATAATAATAATAATTGTGGTGAATAAGTGATGATTTCAGTTTAGTTGTTAATGTATTGTGGTGAATACTGTAGTACAGTAATGTGGTAATTACACAGCCCTGCACAGATGCTTTGCTTCATGGTTTCTCTCTGTAGGTCAGGTGTGGCTCTGTCTCCTCCTCCCATGATGCTCTTGGGCGAGTGGGCGTCGGGCCGGGCGCAGTGCTGTGTGCTGGCTCAGGTCAAAGGTCACGTGGTGTGTGTTTTATCCCTGCGGCTGCAGTGGACGTGTTCTCTCTGCGGGAGCATCTTCAGACAGGTACGGATCATTTATACAGTAAAGACTATGCAGGGTTATTTAACATTCCTGTACCTAAACGTCTTTTAGACTTACATGAAAAAACCTGAAAGCACTGTTTATTTCATTTGTGTCTTTGTTCTGTTGTATTTTATTTTCTGCGATTTGCTATCTGTGTAGCATATAGGTAAATACAAGTTCAGGATGTGGAAATTTCCGATAAATGTTCATGTTATATATTTCGGTTGCATTTGTGAGTTAATAAAAATGTAGATGGTTGTTTAAAATATGTGCATAATATCGTAACATCGATACAGAATTGTGTGGTAAGAGGTATCTGAGAATAGATATCATATGTTTGTGACGAACCCTCTGATCTACATATGTGTGCAGCATTCCTTCCTGTCCGCCCTCTTTTTCTGCTGCCTCAGTTTTAGAAGTATTCTTCATGGTTTTTTGACCCTGTGACCTTTTTCGTTCTCGCAGACGTCCTGTGGCCGAACTCACCCTCCATGTGACTCGACCAGCGCAGTGTTTCAGGCCGAGGCCAAGTGAGTGTGTGATAGTGTGAGGATAAAAACACGTCCTGATGGTTCAGCCATTGATCACGTGTGTGTCTCTGTCTTTGTGTGTGTGTGTGTGTGTGTCTCTGTCTCTGTGTGTGTGTCTCTGTCTCTGTGTGTGTCTCTCTGTGTATGTCTCTGTGTGTCTCTCTGTATGTGTCTCTGTCTCTGTGTGTGTCTCTATGTCTCTGTGTGTCTGTGTGTGTCTCTCTGTGTGTGTGTGTGTCTCTGTCTCTGTGTGTGTGTGTGTGTGTGTGTGTCTCTGTGTGTGTGTCTCTGTCTCTGTGTGTGTCTCTCTGTGTATGTCTCTCTGTATGTGTTTCTGTCTCTGTGTGTGTCTCTATGTCTCTGTGTTTCTGTGTGTGTCTCTCTGTGTGTGTTTCTGTGTGAGTCTCTGTCTCTGTGTGTGTCTCTGTGTGTGTCTCTCTGTCTCTGTGTGTGTCTCTCTGTCTCTGTGTGTGTGTCTCTGTCTCTGTGTGTCTCTTTCTGTGTGTGTGTGTGTGTGTGTGTGTCTCTCTGTCTCTGTGTGTGTCTCTCTGTCTCTGTGTGTGTGTCTCTGTCTCTGTGTGTGTCTCTCTGTGTATGTCTCTGTGTGTCTCTCTGTATGTGTTTCTGTCTCTGTGTGTGTCTCTATGTCTCTGTGTTTCTGTGTGTGTCTCTCTGTGTGTGTTTCTGTGTGTGTCTCTGTCTCTGTGTGTGTCTCTGTGTGTGTGTCTCTCTGTCTCTGTGTGTGTCTCTCTGTCTCTGTGTGTGTGTCTCTGTCTCTGTGTGTCTCTTTCTGTGTGTGTGTGTGTGTGTGTGTGTGTGTGTGTCTCTCTGTCTCTGTGTGTGTCTCTCTGTCTCTGTGTGTGTGTGTCTCTGTTTCTGTGTGTGTGTCTCTGTCTCTGTGTGTGTCTCTCTGTATGTGTTTCTGTTTCTGTGTGTGTCTCTATGTCTCTGTGTTTCTGTGTGTGTCTTTGTGTGTGTGTGTGTCTTATGTCTTTGTGTGTCTCTCTGTGTCTATGTTTCTGTGTGTGTCTCTGTGTGTATGTGTGTCTCTGTGTGTGTCTCTGTGTGTCTGTGTGTGTGTATGTGTGTCTCTGTCTCTGTGTGTCTCTCTGTATGTGTCTCTGTCTCTGTGTGTGTCTCTGTGTTTCTGTGTGTGTCTCTGTGTGTGTGTGTGTCTCTGTCTCTGTGTGTGTGTCTCTGTCTCTGTGTGTCTCTCTGTATGTGTTTCTGTCTCTGTGTGTGTCTCTATGTCTCTGTGTTTCTGTGTGTGTCTCTCTGTGTGTGTTTCTGTGTGTGTCTGTGTGTCTCTGTCTCTGTGTGTGTCTCTCTGTCTCTGTGTGTGTGTGTGTCTCTGTTTCTGTGTGTCTCTCTGTCTCTGTGTGTGTGTCTCTGTCTCTGTGTGTGTCTCTCTGTGTGTGTCTCTCTGTATGTGTTTCTGTCTCTGTGTGTGTCTCTATGTCTCTGTGTTTCTGTGTGTGTCTCTGTGTGTGTGTCTCGGTGTGTTTGTGTGTGTGTGTGTTTCTTATGTCTTTGTGTGTCTCTCTGTGTCTATGTTTCTGTGTGTGTCTCTGTCTCTCTTTGTGTGTCTCTGTGTGTCTGTGTGTCTCTGTGTGTGTGTCTCTTATGTCTCTGTGTGTCTCTCTGTGTCTGTGTGTGTGTGTCTATATTTCTGTGTGTGTGTCTCTGTGTGTGTGTCTATATTTCTGTGTGTGTGTCTTTATGTCTCTGTGTGTGTGTCTATGTCTCTTTGTGTCTCTCTCTCTGTGTGTGTGTGTCTCTATGTCTCTGTGTGTGTGTCTCTTTGTGTGTCTTTATGTCTCTGTGTGTGTGTGTCTATGTCTCTGTGTGTGTGTGTGTGTGTGTGTCTCTATGTCTCTGTGTGTGTGTCTCTGTGTGTCTCTATGTCTGTGTGTGTGTGTCTCTTTGTGTGTCTTTGTCTCTGTGTTTGTGTCTGTCTCTGTGTGTGTGTGTGTGTGTCTCTGTCTCTATGTCTCTGTGTGTGTGTGTGTCTCTCTGTGTGCGTCTCTGTCTCTCTGTGTGTATGTGTGTGTGTCTCCGTCTCTGTTTCTCTGTCTCTCTATGTCTGTGTGTGTGTCTCTTTGTGTTTCTTTATGTCTCTGTGTGTGTCTCTATGTCTCTCTGTCTGTGTGTGTGTGTGTGTGTGTGTCTTTCTGTGTGTGTGTGTGTGTGTGTGTTTGTGTGTCTCTCCGTGTGTCTCTCTGTGTGTGTCTCCGTGTGTGTGTGTGTGTGTGTGTGTGTGTGTGTGTGTCTCTGTTTGTGTCTCCATGTGTCTCCATGTGTGTAGAGTGGTGGTGGAGGACGGCTCTGCTGATGCTCACGTCTGGTTCTCTTCTGACGCCGTCTGCGACCTGCTGAAGTTGAATGTGAGACAGTGGGAGGGGCTTCAGAGACATGTTAAGGTCAAAGGTCATGTGAAGGTGTACACACGAGGACGCAACATGGTAAGTGTTTCAACACCTCGCGTAAATGAGTGCTTCCATATAATCACTCACTGTATGTGTGTGTGTGTGTGTGTGTGTGTGTGTGTGCAGACGTGTGACGAGGACCCTGATGATGCTGTAGTTCAATATCTAAGCCGACTGTGCTCCAGCACCGCTGTGTGTCGACCGATTCACCTCACCTGCCGACTGCGAGCTCAGAGAACAGGTAAACACAGAGACACACACACACACACACACACACACACACACAGTCATGTTTTAACCATGCATCTGTAGGGCTGTACCACTGAATGCTAAATGGTGTGTGTGTGTGTGTGTGTGTTTCAGGGAAAGCTCAGCTGAGGAAACTTCATCGAGGACAAACTGAATTCATCTGCAAATTCACACCTTCACTGCAGTTACACTGCCAACATTTACACACACACTAAACACACACACACACACTGAAACACAATGACTGGCATGCAGCAGACCTGTGTCATGTGATCAGATGCTGCTCACTGTTTTATGTGTTTGATGTTCTGCTGCTGTTTTGGAGCTCTTATCTAAATAATTATTCAGAAACAGAAATAAACAGAATTATGTTTCATCATTTGTTGCGTTAGATTTATAGATTTGAATGTCTTGAGTAGTCTCATCACTAGCCAATCACAGAGTAGGAAAGCATGTTGGGCGGGGCTCCTGACAGATGAGCTCTCAGGGGGCGGAGCTTGCAGACGGTCACTGATCAGACACACAGCAGCAGGACAGCAGGTATGTCACACATTAAAACACTTAGTTTCACTGGGTTTCTCATGTGTTAGGGGTTTTGGAGGTCTGATATCTTCTCACGTCACTCGTAATGTCAGTTGTGCTTGTTGAATGTTCATTTTAACGGCTCTTATCAAGCACACACAGACCTGTGTGTGTGTGTGTATGTGGACATTGGCTTTCTGTGTGTGTGTGTTTGTAATAGAAATCAATATGTTCAGCAGGAGAGTAAATAGCTTCAAAGGCAGAACGAGGATCTTCTGTAGTTCTGAATTCACATGAGGAAGAAACTTCCAGAGCTTCTGCTGGTGGTTTAGTTAGTGGCTTGTGGTTCAAGGTTGTGTAAAATGTATTTTCTAGGAGGAATATGTCTCGCTTCTGGTCTCATATCGTCAGTCTGCTGCAGATTCATTCGGCTCGTGAACTCATGCAGAGATTCCCAAACGTTTGGTCACTTTTTGAGCTCAAACATTTGCTTGAAGCCCTGTGTGATATTAACTTAATATTTTAATAATTTAACAACTCATTCACGTTCTCGGTTCTCTGATGTCAGTTATGATATGCAGGTTAACAAATATATATATATATATATATATATATATATATATATATATATATATATTTTTTTTTTTTTTTTTATAGATTCTATTTTTTTATTTATTGTGATTTTACATTTTTATTATTTAATTAATTACTAATAAGTGTTTTATTTTTGTGATTTTTTTATTTTTTATTTTAATTAGACGTTTTTATATTTTAATTATTTAATACTTTTTTATTGTATAACAATTTTTTTGGGTTTTATTTTAAAATCTTTAGTTTCAATTTTACTTTCTTACAATTTAATAAATGTTTAGGAAGTTTTTATTTGAAAATGTATCGTTTAATTTTACGTTTGTGATTTAATGCATGTTTAGTAAGTTTTTATTTTCATTTATTTTAAAATCATTTATTAAATTTGACATTTTTGTTATTTTATTTTTTGTGTTTTAATTTGACCTTTTTATGATATCACTTCTTTTAGTGTAGAATTTTATTTGCTTTATTATCATATTTCATATTTTCTAGCTAGTTTAGACTAATTTCTGTGATTTTAAACTGAATCTTCAGATATTTTTCCTCTCCAACATGTTTAAATATTTTAAATCACTGTATGTTTTGTCTGTATGTGTTTAGAGTTTTTCTTTGGTTTCTCTGCGAGTTTTGAAGCTGCTGGAATAAACAAATAAACCTTAGAAATAATAATAATAATGCACTTTTGAAAGATTATGTCACATGTTTTTCATAGAAGCTTTTCAGTTTTTCATGTTCTCGGAGATGTATTTTTGAAGGCTTTCTGTGGTCACTGGACTGATTTAAGCTACACAAATACATTTTTGATGTTGGTCCTCAGCTTGTGTGTGTGTGTGTCTGTGTGTGTGTGTGCTTTTATTAATAGCCCTTTCTATATAGATCATAACTTTGTTTAGTGCTCCTATGAAAGTTATTGGTATGACTTTGTGAAAATGTAACTACAATACTCAATGGAATAGCATAGACGTGACCAGTGTTAGGGGTATCGCAAAAGTAACGGGAGTTACATAATCAGATTACTTTTTTCATGTAACTAGTAAAGTAACGCATTAATTACTTTTTAATTTGCAAGAAATTAATCGGAGTTACTTTTTCAAACAGGTAACGCCAGTTACTTTGTTTTCCCATTTATTGACTGAAATCGGAAGAAAAAAAAACTGATTTACTATTCATCAAACAAATTAAACCAGTGTAATTCATACTCAAAATATGCCACAAACCTGTAATAAATAACACCAATGTATCTAATCCCATTTTATTAACCAGTGTCATTGCTGCTGACCTTCGATGATCCAGTTTAACCATACTAAGCAAAAGTGACTTATACGCTAATAATCGTTCTTCATAGTTTTTTTTAATTTTTTTATTGATGAAGAGTGTTGAACCCTCTTCTCCTGTGTTCTACTGTACAGACGAGAATGTGTGTGAGTGAGTGTGAGAATATGTGTGTGAGTGAGTGTGAGAATATGTGTGTGAGTGCGTGTGAGAATATGTGCGTGAGTGAGTGAGTGAGAATATGTGCGTGTGAGTGAGTGAGAATATGTGCGTGTGAGTGAGTGTGAGAATATGTGCGTGTGAGTGAGTGTGAGAATATGTGCGTGTGAGTGAGTGTGAGAATATGTGTGTGTGAGTGAGTGAGAGAATATGTGCGTGTGAGTGCGTGTGAGAATATGTGTGAGAGTGCGTGTGAGAATATGTGTGTGAGTGAGTGTGAGAATATGTGTGAGAGTGCGTGTGAGAATATGTGTGTGAGTGAGTGAGTGAGAATATGTGCGTGTGAGTGAGTGTGAGAATATGTGCGTGAGTGAGTGAGTGAGAATATGTGTGTGAGTGAGTGTGAGAATATGTGTGAGAGTGCGTGTGAGAATATGTGTGTGAGTGAGTGTGAGAATATGTGTGTGAGTGAGTGTGAGAATATGTGTGAGAGTGCGTGTGAGAATATGTGTGTGAGTGAGTGTGAGAATATGTGTGAGAGTGAGTGTGAGAATATGTGTGAGAGTGCGTGTGAGAATATGTGTGTGAGTGAGTGTGAGAATATGTGTGAGAGTGCGTGTGAGAATATGTGTGAGAGTGCGTGTGAGAATATGTGTGTGAGTGAGTGTGAGAATATGTGTGTGAGTGAGTGTGAGAATATGTGTGTGAGTGAGTGTGAGAATATGTGTGAGAGTGCGTGTGAGAATATGTGTGTGAGTGAGTGTGAGAATATGTGCGTGAGTGAGTGAGTGAGAATATGTGCGTGTGAGTGAGTGTGAGAATATGTGCGTGAGTGAGTGAGTGAGAATATGTGCGTGTGAGTGAGTGTGAGAATATGTGTGTGTGAGTGCGTGTGAGAATATGTGTGTGTGAGTGCGTGTGAGAATATGTGTGTGAGTGAGTGTGAGAATATGTGTGAGAGTGCGTGTGAGAATATGTGTGTGAGTGAGTGTGAGAATATGTGTGTGAGTGAGTGTGAGAATATGTGTGAGAGTGCGTGTGAGAATATGTGTGTGAGTGAGTGTGAGAATATGTGCGTGAGTGAGTGAGTGAGAATATGTGCGTGTGAGTGAGTGTGAGAATATGTGCGTGAGTGAGTGAGTGAGAATATGTGCGTGTGAGTGAGTGTGAGAATATGTGTGTGTGAGTGCGTGTGAGAATATGTGTGTGTGAGTGCGTGTGAGAATATGTGTGTGAGTGAGTGTGAGAATATGTGCGTGAGTGAGTGAGTGAGAATATGTGCGTGTGAGTGAGTGTGAGAATATGTGCGTGAGTGAGTGAGTGAGAATATGTGCGTGTGAGTGAGTGTGAGAATATGTGTGTGTGAGTGCGTGTGAGAATATGTGTGTGTGAGTGCGTGTGAGAATATGTGTGTGTGAGTGAGTGTGAGAATATGTGCGTGTGAGTGAGTGTGAGAATATGTGCGTGTGAGTGCGTGTGAGAATATGTGTGTGAGTGAGTGTGAGAATATGTGCGTGAGTGAGTGAGTGAGAATATGTGCGTGTGAGTGAGTGTGAGAATATGTGCGTGAGTGAGTGAGTGAGAATATGTGCGTGTGAGTGAGTGTGAGAATATGTGTGTGTGAGTGCGTGTGAGAATATGTGTGTGAGAGTGCGTGTGAGAATATGTGCATGTGAGTGAGTGTGAGAATATGTGCGTGTGAGTGAGTGTGAGAATATGTGCGTGTGAGTGAGTGTGAGAATAT
Organism: Carassius carassius; assembly: GCF_963082965.1. Lineage (NCBI taxonomy): Eukaryota > Metazoa > Chordata > Actinopteri > Cypriniformes > Cyprinidae > Carassius > Carassius carassius. The sequence goes on from NC_081791.1 coordinate 28,026,045, forward strand.
GTGTGTGAGTGAGTGAGTGAGAATATGTGTGTGTGAGTGCGTGTGAGAATATGTGTGTGAGAGTGCGTGTGAGAATATGTGCGTGTGAGTGAGTGAGTGAGAATATGTGTGTGAGTGCGTGTGAGAATATGTGTGTGTGTGAGTGAGTGTGAGAATATGTGTGTGAGAGTGCGTGTGAGAATATGTGTGTGAGAGTGCGTGTGAAAATATGTGCGTGTGAGTGAGTGAGTGAGAATATGTGTGAGAGTGCGTGTGAGAATATGTGTGTGTGTGAGTGAGTGTGAGAATATGTGTGTGAGAGTGCGTGTGAGAATATGTGTGTGAGAGTGCGTGTGAGAATATGTGCATGTGAGTGAGTGTGAGAATATGTGCGTGTGAGTGCGTGTGAGAATATGTGTGTGTGAGTGAGTGTGAGAATATGTGTGTGTGAGTGAGTGAGAATATGTGTGTGAGTGCGTGTGAGAATATGTGTGTGAGAGTGCGTGTGAGAATATGTGCGTGTGAGTGAGTGTGAGAATATGTGTGTGTGAGTGCGTGTGAGAATATGTGTGTGTGAGTGCGTGTGAGAATATGTGTGTGTGAGTGAGTGAGAGAATATGTGCATGTGAGTGAGTGTGAGAATATGTGCGTGTGAGTGAGTGTGAGAATATGTGCGTGTGAGTGAGTGTGAGAATATGTGCGTGTGAGTGAGTGTGAGAATATGTGCATGTGAGTGAGTGTGAGAATATGTGCGTGAGAGTGCGTGTGAGAATATGTGTGTGAGATTGCGTGTAAGAATATGTGTGTGAGTGAGTGAGTGAGAATATATGCGTGTGAGTGCGTGTGAGAATATGTGCGTGTGAGTGAGTGTGAGAATATGTGCGTGTGAGTGAGTGTGAGAATATGTGCGTGTGAGTGAGTGTGAGAATATGTGCGTGTGAGTGAGTGTGAGAATATGTGCGTGTGAGTGAGAGAGAATATGTGTGTGAGAGTGCGTGTGAGAATATGTGTGTGAGTGCGTGTGAGAATATGTGTGTGTGTGAGTGAGTGTGTGAATATGTGTGTGAGAGTGCGTGTGAGAATATGTGTGTGTGAGTGCGTGTGAGAATATGTGTGTGTGAGTGAGTGTGAGAATATGTGTGTGTGAGTGCGTGTGAGAATATGTGTGTGTGAGTGCGTGTGAGAATATGTGTGTGAGTGCGTGTGAGAATATGTGTGTGTGTGAGTGAGTGTGAGAATATGTGCGTGTGAGTGCGTGTGAGAATATGTGTGTGTGAGTGCGTGTGAGAATATGTGTGTGTGAGTGAGTGAGAGAATATGTGCATGTGAGTGAGTGTGAGAATATGTGCGTGTGAGTGAGTGTGAGAATATGTGCGTGTGAGTGAGTGTGAGAATATGTGCGTGTGAGTGAGTGTGAGAATATGTGCATGTGAGTGAGTGTGAGAATATGTGCGTGAGAGTGCGTGTGAGAATATGTGTGTGAGATTGCGTGTAAGAATATGTGTGTGAGTGAGTGAGTGAGAATATGTGCGTGTGAGTGCGTGTGAGAATATGTGCGTGTGAGTGAGTGTGAGAATATGTGCGTGTGAGTGAGTGTGAGAATATGTGCGTGTGAGTGAGTGTGAGAATATGTGCGTGTGAGTGAGTGTGAGAATATGTGCGTGTGAGTGAGTGAGAGAATATGTGTGTGAGAGTGCGTGTGAGAATATGTGTGTGAGTGCGTGTGAGAATATGTGTGTGTGTGAGTGAGTGTGAGAATATGTGTGTGAGAGTGCGTGTGAGAATATGTGTGTGAGAGTGCGTGTGAGAATATGTGCATGTGAGTGAGTGTGAGAATATGTGCGTGTGAGTGAGTGTGAGAATATGTGCGTGTGAGTGAGTGTGAGAATATGTGTGTGTGTGAGTGAGTGAGAGAATATGTGTGTGAGAGTGCGTGTGAGAATATGTGTGTGAGAGTGCGTGTGAGAATATGTGTGTGAGAGTGCGTGTGAGAATATGTGCGTGAGTGAGTGAGTGAGAATATGTGTGTGAGTGAGTGTGAGAATATGTGTGAGAGTGCGTGTGAGAATATGTGTGTGAGTGAGTGTGAGAATATGTGTGTGAGTGCGTGTGAGAATATGTGCGTGAGTGAGTGAGTGAGAATATGTGCGTGTGAGTGAGTGAGAATATGTGCGTGTGAGTGAGTGTGAGAATATGTGCATGTGAGTGAGTGTGAGAATATGTGCGTGTGAGTGAGTGTGAGAATATGTGCGTGTGAGTGAGTGTGAGAATATGTGTGTGTGAGTGCGTGTGAGAATATGTGTGTGTGAGTGAGTGAGAGAATATGTGCGTGTGAGAATATGTGTGAGAGTGCGTGTGAGAATATGTGTGTGAGTGAGTGTGAGAATATGTGTGAGAGTGCGTGTGAGAATATGTGTGTGAGTGAGTGTGAGAATATGTGTGTGAGTGAGTGTGAGAATATGTGTGTGAGTGAGTGTGAGAATATGTGCGTGAGTGAGTGAGTGAGAATATGTGCGTGTGAGTGAGTGTGAGAATATGTGCGTGAGTGAGTGAGTGAGAATATGTGCGTGTGAGTGAGTGTGAGAATATGTGTGTGTGAGTGCGTGTGAGAATATGTGTGTGTGAGTGCGTGTGAGAATATGTGTGTGTGAGTGAGTGTGAGAATATGTGTGTGTGAGTGAGTGAGAGAATATGTGCGTGTGAGTGAGTGTGAGAATATGTGCGTGTGAGTGAGTGTGAGAATATGTGCGTGTGAGTGAGTGTGAGAATATGTGTGTGAGTGAGTGAGTGAGAATATGTGTGTGTGAGTGCGTGTGAGAATATGTGTGTGAGAGTGCGTGTGAGAATATGTGTGTGAGAGTGCGTGTGAGAATATGTGCGTGTGAGTGAGTGCGTGTGAGAATATGTGTGTGTGAGTGCGTGTGAGAATATGTGTGTGTGAGTGAGTGAGAGAATATGTGCGTGTGAGTGAGTGTGAGAATATGTGCGTGTGAGTGAGTGTGAGAATATGTGCGTGTGAGTGAGTGTGAGAATATGTGCATGTGAGTGAGTGTGAGAATATGTGCGTGAGAGTGCGTGTGAGAATATGTGTGTGAGATTGCGTGTAAGAATATGTGTGTGAGTGAGTGAGTGAGAATATGTGCGTGTGAGTGCGTGTGAGAATATGTGTGTGTGTGAGTGAGTGAGAGAATATGTGTGTGAGAGTGCGTGTGAGAATATGTGTGTGAGAGTGCGTGTGAGAATATGTGTGTGAGAGTGCGTGTGAGAATATGTGTGTGTGTGAGTGAGTGAGAGAATATGTGTGTGAGAGTGCGTGTGAGAATATGTGTGTGAGAGTGCGTGTGAGAATATGTGCATGTGAGTGAGTGTGAGAATATGTGCGTGTGAGTGAGTGTGAGAATATGTGCGTGTGAGTGAGTGTGAGAATATGTGTGTGTGAGTGCGTGTGAGAATATGTGCATGTGAGTGAGTGTGAGAATATGCGTGAGAGTGCGTGTGAGAATATGTGTGTGAGAGTGCGTGTGAGAATATGTGCATGTGAGTGAGTGTGAGAATATGTGCGTGTGAGTGCGTGTGAGAATATGTGTGTGTGAGTGCGTGTGAGAATGTGTGTGTGAGTGCGTGTGAGAATATGTGTGTGTGAGTGAGTGAGAGAATATGTGTGTGAGAGTGCGTGTGAGAATATGTGTGTGAGAGTGCGTGTGAGAATATGTGCATGTGAGTGAGTGTGAGAATATGTGTGTGTGAGTGCGTGTGAGAATATGTGTGTGAGTGCGTGTGAGAATATGTGTGTGTGAGTGAGTGAGTGAGAATATGTGTGTGAGAGTGCGTGTGAGAATATGTGTGTGTGAGTGCGTGTGAGAATGTGTGTGAGTGCGTGTGAGAATATGTGCGTGTGAGTGCGTGTGAGTGAGTGTGAGAATATGTGCGTGTGAGTGAGTGTGAGAATATGTGTGTGTGTGAGTGAGTGTGAGAATATGTGTGTGTGTGAGTGAGTGAGAATATGTGTGTGAGTGAGTGAGTGAGAATATGTGTGTGAGTGAGTGTGAGAATATGTGTGTGTGAGTGCGTGTGAGAATATGTGTGTGTGAGTGAGTGAGAATATGTGTGTGAGTGAGTGAGTGAGAATATGTGTGTGAGAGTGCGTGTGAGAATATGTGCGTGTGAGTGAGTGTGAGAATATGTGTGTGAGTGAGTGAGTGAGAATATGTGTGTGTGAGTGCGTGTGAGAATATGTGTGTGAGTGAGTGAGTGAGAATATGTGTGTGTGAGTGCGTGTGAGAATATGTGTGTGTGAGTGTGTGTGAGAATATGTGTGTGAGTGAGTGAGTGAGAATATGTGTGTGTGAGTGCGTGTGAGAATATGTGTGTGTGAGTGCGTGTGAGAATATGTGTGTGAGTGAGTGAGTGAGAATATGTGTGTGTGAGTGCGTGTGAGAATATGTGTGTGTGAGTGCGTGTGAGAATATGTGTGTGTGAGTGCGTGTGAGAATATGTGTGTGTGAGTGCGTGTGAGAATATGTGTGTGTGAGTGAGTGTGTGTGTGTGTGTGTGTGTCTGAGAGAGAAAGTGTGTATGTGTGTGAGAGTGAGTGAGTGTGCGGATGAGTGTGTGAATGTGTGAGGGAGTGTGAAAGTGTGTGTGTGTTAGAGAGAGTGAGTGTGTGTGTGTGTGTGTGTGTGTGTGAGTGGGTGAGTGAGTGTGTGTGTGTGTGTGTGTGTGTTAGAGAGAGTGGGTGTGATAGTGTGTGAGAGTGAGTGAGTGAGTGTGCGGATGAGTGTGTGAATGTGTGAGGGAGTGTGATTGAGTGAGTGTATGAGAGTGTGTTAAAGTGTGTGTGTGTTAGAGTGAGTGTGTGTGTGTGTGTGTGTGTTAGAGAGAGTGGGAGTTTGAGTGCGTGAGTGTGTGTTGCTGGTGTTCGGTGCTGGCGGGTGTGTCTCTGGTGCTGTGGTTTATCTGTCGCTGGTCAGCAAAGATAGACTGAGGAATGCAAGAGATGTAGGTGATGTCGTCAGCGCTGGCACTGATGGGAAATGAGCTCAAGCTCGGCTGATGTTGCATCACATCTGTTGACTTTACTGATCCGGTCAAAAACACAGGAGTTTCCAACATGACACAAATAATCAACAGTCAGAGTCCGTCTGTCATGATGTGATGCTGAGAGACCATCTCACCGTGGAATAAACTCTCGTTAGGATCAATGACAATTAAAGAGCATGTGACGGATATTGTGTTTTGTATAGGTTATCACTAGCTATTTATTGTGAGGTATGTATAACTAGCTGTACTGTATATAAAAACAGTAGAACTCTGTTTAAAGTCTCTAAGTGTGTGTGTGTGTGTGTCACAGGTGTTGAAGGATGATGGATTCTGTCACAGGTTTGATTTCTGGGGTAAGATTCATTCAATAATCCGTTCATTATTTCATTCATCTGCTGGTCACCGTTAACATATATGCATTACTTTTAATTTTACAATCTTTGAACTTTGTTCTTCTTTCTGTTTTTGTCTCTGACAAATTTGGTTGTTATTATCATTATTTAAGGAATATTTTCGGGTCACTGTATTTTTACACACACACACACACACACACACACACACACACACACACACACACACACACACATATATACATACATGAATACATACACACTTTTTATATCTACATAATTTTTATTTCATTTTATTTGTATCAATTTAAACTAAATGAAAATAAGAAATATTATTTTGGCCTCTAGCTGGAATTAAAGTTTACGGTTTTTAAATTTCATTTTATTTCCGTGAACTATTATTTTGTTTCCAGTCATTTTTTTTAATAGTTTGGATTTTAGTTAATTATAATAGTTAAAGACTATCATTCTCATGTGACTGTGTGTTATTATTATTCTACTTAAAACAGTGTGATAGTTTATAACTGTAACACATTCATTGTGCTTTTATTCTGGAGTTGATTGTGTGTGAGCAGGCGGCGGGGGGCGGAGCTCAGGCGAATGAGGGTGTGGAGGAAGGGGGCGGAGTCAGGCGGAGAGTCCCCCCTGTTGAGCTGAAGCTGGTCCCGCTGGAGGAGGGGTCAGAGGTCACGCTGAACAGTGACATGATGATCCTGCATCGGCAGATGGACCGCAGGAAAGCAGCCGTCTACCTCACACTGAGCGGCCTGCTGATCTTCACCACAGGTTTAACACACACACTCACACACAGTAGTTTTTTTTATAATGTTTTGCTCCTGCAGCGTAATGTAAGGTCATGGGATGATTCCAGTGATATGTAGTGTGCAGTAATGCTCTAGGATCAGTGTCTGGTCTCGTCCACAGCGTTCCTGCTGGGATACGTGGCGTTCCGTGGAATGTGTCGTCTGTGTGGGAACGAAGGGGATCTGATTCCTCTGAGCGACGCGGCGGGAGCTCAACACTCGCCCGAGGGAGGAGTCATGTACATGGCAGAGCTCAGAGAGATGCTGAAGAAATACCTGAAGGAGGAGAGGATTGAGAGCACACTCAGGTCAACAGCTGCTGCTATTCACTGTCTGTCACTCTGAGACTGCTTTAGAAATAATCTGTCAATAGAAATAGAAATAAAGGTAACTTGACTAAACATTACCTTAAAAAAGTCACATAAATGATTAAACTTTTTTAAAACGTAAAAAAAAAACATTTTAGATTAAATAAAAATATTTTTTTAATTAAAACTAATAAATTATTTTAAAATAAAACAGCGAAAGAAAATATAACATTTACTAAAAATTAAATCATAAGCGAAACAAATACTTTAAAATAAAACAAAATCAAAATAAAACACTACACAAGTCTTAAATCACAAAAATGTAAAGTACAAATAATTAAAATAATAATAATAAAATAACACAATAATAAATATGCCCAGTTTAAGCAAATAATTTAATATGAAACAATTAAAAAGCTTTCTAATAATAAAAAAGAAACTAAATATTTAAAAAATAATATATATATATATATATATAAATAATTATAACGCTTACTAAAAATTAAACCATAAAAATATACAATTAAATAAATTATTAAATTATTAAAAAATTAAAGTAAATAAACAAAAACATTTACTAAACATTTCTGAAGACATTAAAAATGTCTAATTAAAAGATTTCTTTAAAACAGCCAAAACAAAAAAATTCTAAAAATTAAATCATAAAAAAAAAATCTAAGTCAATATAAACACAAACAAATATTAAATCATAATGTCAAATTAAATTAAGTCTTTTAAATTAAAACAATAAAAGAATACAAAAATTTTATCATGAAAATGTAAAATAAAAATGTGATTATTGTAAAAAAAAAGGTAATAATTAATTA
>NC_081791.1:28040851-28060851 GCF_963082965.1 Carassius carassius
TAAACATTTTGACTTTATTCTAGTAATATTTTGACTTTATTCTCGTAATATTTCGACTTTATTCTTGTAGTAGGCCTATTACAACTTTATTCTCGAAACATTTCAACTTTATTCTCATAGTTGGCCTATCACTACGTTATTCTCGAAACATTTAGACTTTATTATCGTAATATTTCGACTTTATTCTCATAGTAGGCCTATTACGACTTTATTCTTGAAACATTTTGACTTTACCTCGTCATATTTCGACTTTATTCTCGTAGTAGGCCTATATCGACTTTATTCGTGAAACATTTTGACTTTATTCTCGTAATATTTTGACTTTATTCTCGTAATATTTCGACTTTATTCTTGTAGTAGGCCTATTACAACTTTATTCTCTAAACATTTTGACTTTATTCTCGAAACATTTCGACTTTATTCTCATAGTAGGCCTATTACGACTTTATTCTCTAAACATTTAGACTTTATTCTCGTAATATTTTGACTTTATTCTCATAGTAGGCCTATTACGACTTTATTCTCTAAACATTTAGACTTTATTCTCGTAATATTTCAATTTTATTCTCATAGTAGGCCTATTACGACTTTATTCTCTAAACATTTTGACTTTATTCTCTAAACATTTTGACTTTACCTCGTAATATTTTGACTTTATTCTCGTAATTTTTCGACTTTAATCTCGTAGTAGGCCTATTACGACTTTATTCTCTAAACATTTTGACTTTATTCTAGTAATATTTTGACTTTATTCTTGTAGTAGGCCTATTACAACTTTATTCTCGAAACATTTTGACTTTATTTTCGAAACATTTTGACTTTACCTCGTAATATTTTGACTTTATTCTCGTAATATTTCGACTTTAATCTCATAGTAGGCCTATTACGACTTTATTCTCTAAACATTTTGACTTTATTCTCGTAATATTTCGACTTTATTTTCAAAAGTATTTCAACTTTATTCTTGCATTGTGACTTTATTCTCGTAATATTTTGACTTTATTCTCGTAATATTTCGACTTTATTCTTGTAGTAGGCCTATTACAACTTTATTCTCGAAACATTTCAACTTTATTCTCATAGTTGGCCTATCACTACGTTATTCTCGAAACATTTAGACTTTATTATCGTAATATTTCGACTTTATTCTCATAGTAGGCCTATTACGACTTTATTCGTGAAACATTTTGACATTATTCTCGTAATATTTCGACTTTATTCTAGAAACATTTTGACTTTACCTCGTCATATTTCGACTTTATTCTCGTAGTAGGCCTATATCGACTTTATTCGTGAAACATTTTGACTTTATTCTCGTAATATTTTGACTTTATTCTCATAATATTTCGACTTTATTCTCATAATAGGCCTATTACGACTTTATTCTCTAAACATTTAGACTTTATTCTCGTAATATTTCGACTTTATTCTCATAATAGGCCTATTACGACTTTATTCTCTAAACATTTAGACTTTATTCTCGTAATATTTCGACTTTATTCTCGTAATATTTTGACTTTATTCTCATAGTAGGCCTATTACGACTTTATTCTCTAAACATTTAGACTTTATTCTCGTAATATTTCGACTTTATTCTCATAGTAGGCCTATTACGACTTTATTCTCTAAACATTTAGACTTTATTCTCGTAATATTTCGACTTTATTCTCATAATAGGCCTATTACGACTTTATTCTCTAAACATTTAGACTTTATTCTCGTAATATTTCGACTTTATTCTCGTAATATTTTGACTTTATTCTCATAGTAGGCCTATTACGACTTTATTCTCTAAACATTTAGACTTTATTCTCGTAATATTTCGACTTTATTCTCATAGTAGGCCTATTACGACTTTATTCTCTAAACATTTAGACTTTATTCTCGTAATATTTCGACTTTATTCTCATAGTAGGCCTATTACGACTTTATTCTCTAAACATTTAGACTTTATTCTCGTAATATTTTGACTTTATTCTCATAGTAGGCCTATTACGACTTTATTCTCTAAACATTTAGACTTTATTCTCGTAATATTTTGACTTTATTCTCATAGTAGGCCTATTACGACTTTATTCTCTAAACATTTAGACTTTATTCTCGTAATATTTTGACTTTATTCTCATAGTAGGCCTATTACGACTTTATTCTCTAAACATTTAGACTTTATTCTCGTAATATTTTGACTTTATTCTCATAGTAGGCCTATTACGACTTTATTCTCTAAACATTTAGACTTTATTCTCGTAATATTTTGACTTTATTCTCATAGTAGGCCTATTACGACTTTATTCTCTAAACATTTTGACTTTATTCTCTAAAAATTTTGACTTTATTCTCTAAACATTTTGACTTTACCTCGTAATATTTTGACTTTATTCTCGTAATTTTTCGACTTTAATCTCGTAGTAGGCCTATTACGACTTTATTCTCTAAACATTTTGACTTTATTCTAGTAATATTTTGACATTATTCTCGTAATATTTCGACTTTATTCTAGAAACATTTTGACTTTACCTCGTCATATTTCGACTTTATTCTCGTAGTAGGCCTATATCGACTTTATTCTCAAAGCATTTAGAGATATATTAGAATCTTAGAATTTTTTTTTCAACGTGACACTAAAACACCATCGTAAGACTAATGTTTTCAAAATTGCTAATTTATATCTCAACTTAAATTCAGCATTGCGAGAATAAAAAAAAACACACACACAAAAAAAACAATCTGTACTGAGCAATAAAAACGTCTGCGATCAATCTGGACATCTTACAGAATATATTACGTGTTCCACTGACGGAAGAAAGTGACACAAGTTGAGATGGACATGAGGGAGAGTAAACGAGGAAAGAGTGACTAAAGCTGCATGTGTTTGTTTCGCGCAGGTGGAGTACTACTTCCTGTCGCAGTACGTGTCAGTGGTGGAGACGCCGTTCCGTCACGTGTTTAACGGCCGTGGAGATCACACTCTGAGCGCTCTGGCCGATCACGTGTCGCTCCTGCGCTCCGCTCCGCACCTGTTCAACGAGGCGCGTTTCCGTCGCCAGCTCGCGCTCTTCACCTGGACGCTTCAGGGCGCCGCGAACGCACTCAGCGGAGACGTCTGGAACATCGACAACCCGCTCTAGAGCTCCACACACAGCCTTCAGCCTCTATTTATACCCTAGGAGCTGCTCAACACTTCTAGTGATGTTCTAGAGACCACTGAACATTATCTCCTTGTAAATTAATTCTTAATTAACAGTTATGATTGAGAAGAGATTCTTTTTTTGTTACTAAGTGATAACGAGACTCTTATGAATGTGAGCAGTAATTATCGAGAGCAGTGACTCTCATAATTATGACAGTCGTACTGTCGTCCAATCAAGAAGCAGCATCTGCTATCGATCGACTCTGATTAGCTGATCATGTTTACTGTATTGATCAGATATTGATTAGATTCTTATGAATTAACGCACGTGCTGTATGGTGCACTTCAATAAAAATGTGTTACTTTTGTGTCAATTTCAGTCTCATTGTAATTTTCTGATGCATTATCTGAAATAGAAATCTTTTATAACATTATGAATGTCTTCATCATCACTTTTGATCAATTTAATGCGTCTTTGCTAAATAGAAGTATTAATTTCTATAATTTCTCCCCCTCCCCTCTTTTGTATAATGTTACAAAAGCTTTTTATTTCAGATAAATACTAATCTTTGGATCTTTCTATTCATCAAAGAATCCTGAAAAAATGTACTCAGCTGTTTTTAATGTTAATAATAATAATAATAGATATATTCTTTAGCCGTAATTCATCAAATTAGAATGATTTCTGAAGATCATGTGACACTGAAGACTGGAGGAATGATGCTGAAAATACAGCGGAGCATCACAGAAATAAATTACACTTTAACACAGATTCACACAGAAAACTGTTATTTTAAATAGTAAAAATATTTCACAATTTTACTGCTTTTGCTGTATTTCTAATCACAAAAATGTAGGCTTGGTGAGCAGAAGAGACTTCTTTAATAAACATAAAAAATTGAACAGTTTTTTTACAGGTAGTGTACATATTGAGATTATTATTTTTTTTCATGTAATATTGAATTCAGATGAATGAATTGGGTTTATATGTTTATAAAACAACATTATATTTAGCAGTCATTCAAATATTAAAATGACACAAAATTGAAACCAAAAAGGCTATACTTAAAATCCAAACTAAGGAAGGCCTAAATAAAATTAAAAGGAGAAAACTGAATTAAAATGACATTTTAAACAACGATACACTATAATAACAAATGCATGCACTGTTTATTTACACTTATTTCCATGCAAATTATTTCTTGAATCTTAAAAGTTAAATATGAGTTTGCATTAATTTTCTTTGACTCCAGGATCCTGATCTTGTTCACCGCCGCTAGCTCCGCCCATCATGATGTCATATCCTGTGGAGAGAGAGGGATTTGTTTTTTTAAACTGAGGTGGTGTTATAACATTGTATTTTCAGTGTTTTTGTCTTGTTTTCCAGACCAAACATCTTTAAATCAAAATGCATTTACGTACTTGAGATATTTTGCATCTCCAGTAAATGTTTGAACTGGAAAATAAGACAATTGTGTTCAATGCATGCCTTAAACTTTCTCAACTTGATCAAAAAATGGTCTTCATAAAGCCTGCAGACACTAATTAAGAGCGGGTGATTGGTTCTTACCTGTGATGGACCCGAGGTGCTGAGTTAGTCAAACACGGAGAACAGCAGGAGATCACGAGCTGAAGGTCGTCTGGATCTCCTCGATCTGACCGATGGCTTTTAAAGGAGCTTCCCGAGATGCGGGGGCCAGCAGACAGACGCTGTGTGTTTTAATGAACATAACTGAGCCCCTATAAACATCTATTTGTGTCTGACCACAGGCAGACGGGCTGAAACTAGATCTTTTGTAAACTGAGCTCATTGCCGGATGCTGATATGAATTCTGATTATACAGATGTTTAATATAGAAGTTTTAATTTCCCCTGTGAGACAATCACTTTTGTGGGCAGATTTAATTGAAAGTGAGATCTTCAGGACGTGTGGGCATTCTTCCTCTAGATCGCTCCTCGTTGTGCTGATGATGCAGTGAAAACCACAGGAAACTGTAAAAATCTGATCAGCTGCATCTGAAGCGCCGATTTGGAAAATGAGTCTTCCAGATGTGTTTTCAAAGCTGGACACATCTGGTTCAGGAAAAAGAAAAAAAAAGATATTTTCAGAATGAGCACTTTGTCGTTTGTTATATACAACCCGAATTCCGGAAAAGTTGGGACGTTTTTTAAATAAAATGAAAACTAAAGGAATTTCAAATCACATGAGCCAATATTTTATTCACAATAGAACATAGATAACGTAGCAAATGTTTAAACTGAGAAATTTAAACTTTTATCCACTTAATTAGCTCATTTAAAATTTAATGCCTGCTACAGGTCTCAAAAAAGTTGGCACGGGGGCAACAAATGGCTAAAAAAGCAAGCAGTTTTGAAAAGATTCAGCTGGGAGAACATCTAGTGATTAATTAAGTTAATTGATATCAGGTCTGTAACATGATTAGCTATAAAAGCTTTGTCTTAGAGAAGCAGAGTCTCTCAGAAGTAAAGATGGGCAGAGGCTCTCCAATCTGTGAAAGACTGCGTAAAAAAATTGTGGAAAACTTTAAAAACAATGTTCCTCAACGTCAAATTGCAAAGGCTTTGCAAATCTCATCATCTACAGTGCATAACATCATCAAAAGATTCAGAGAAACTGGAGAAATCTCTGTGCGTAAGGGACAAGGCCGGAGACCTTTATTGGATGCCCGTGGTCTTCGGGCTCTCAGACGACACTGCATCACTCATCGGCATGATTGTGTCAATGACATTACTAAATGGGCCCAGGAATACTTTCAGAAACCACTGTCGGTAAACACAATCCGCCGTGCCATCAGCAGATGCCAACTAAAGCTCTATCATGCAAAAAGGAAGCCATATGTGAACATGGTCCAGAAGCGCCGTCGTGTCCTGTGGGCCAAGGCTCATTTAAAATGGACTATTTCAAAGTGGAATAGTGTTTTATGGTCAGACGAGTCCAAATTTGACATTCTTGTTGGAAATCATGGACGCCGTGTCCTCCGGGCTAAAGAGGAGGGAGACCTTCCAGCATGTTATCAGCGTTCAGTTCAAAAGCCAGCATCTCTGATGGTATGGGGGTGCATAAGTGCATACGGTATGGGCAGCTTGCATGTTTTGGAAGGCTCTGTGAATGCTGAAAGGTATATAAAGGTTTTAGAGCAACATATGCTTCCCTCCAAACAACGTCTATTTCAGGGAAGGCCTTGTTTATTTCAGCAGAACAATGCAAAACCACATACTGCAGCTATAACAACAGCATGGCTTCGTCGTAGAAAAGTCCGGGTGCTAACCTGGCCTGCCTGCAGTCCAGATCTTTCACCTATAGAGAACATTTGGCGCATCATTAAACGAAAAATACGTCAAAGACGACCACGAACTCTTCAGCAGCTGGAAATCTATATAAGGCAAGAATGGGACCAAATTCCAACAGCAAAACTCCAGCAACTCATAGCCTCAATGCCCAGACGTCTTCAAACTGTTTTGAAAAGAAAAGGAGATGCTACACCATGGTAAACATGCCCCGTCCCAACTATTTTGAGACCTGTAGCAGAAATCAAAATTGAAATGAGCTCATTTTGTGCATAAAATTGTAAACTTTCTCAGTTTAAACATTTGCTATGTTATCTATGTTCTATTGTGAATAAAATATTGGCTCATGTGATTTGAAAGTCTTTTAGTTTTCATTTTATTAAAATTTAAAAAACGTCCCAACTTTTCCGGAATTCGGGTTGTATATATGTTGAGGTCACGTCCGTCTGATGTTTATCATGTTCAGGATGTTCGCTACTGTAACAAACATAGCTTTTTATTAAGTAGGGGAAATTACCGACATTTAACAAAAAAACGGTAACATGCCTAGGGTGTTAGCATTGTAATAATGTACAGAGATACTTCAGATTTATAAACGCTGGCTTGTTAGATGACGTTTTCTCATTATTAAAATCATACAATTTCCTATTAATTCAACAGAACGTTTATGCACACTAGGGATTACCAATATGGCTGCGTGGTGGCTTCACTTCAATGATGCCATGAGCAATCCACTGCTCGATCATCGTTGCTAGAAAACTTTGTTTCATTTACTGTGTTTTTTACCGTGGTAAATACATGCTGAAGCGGCACTTGGATTTGTGTCTGCCTATTTTTACTCCTCTGGTGTGAAGCCTCTTCGTGTGAAGACCATCTACTCTACCTGCACGACTCCACCGAGCAAGTACACCGACAAGGCATTTAAGTATTGCTTTTCTCCCCTTTCCTTACTTTTTGTATAGCTTGTCCTCAAATACTTGTTTAGGTCACTTGTACTCACTATGTGCTTTCAGATCTCTACTATCAATACAAACACTTTGAGAGCACGCACTGTACGTCGAAGGCAGACCTATCCCAAAAGTCTACGGCCTGTCCCTCTGACCTCTACTACTACGCTCTCTATTCCAGTTGGTCTCTGGAATTGCCAGTCTGCAGTTAACAAAGCAGATTTCATTTCTTCTATTGCTACTCATTCTGTTCTAAACCTCATGGCCCTAACTGAGACTTGGATCAAACCTGAAGATACTGCCACCCCTGCAGCCCTCTCCACTAATTTCACTTGTTCCCACACTCCTCGTACCACTGGGAGGGGTGGAGGTACTGGTCTCCTTGTATCAAAAGGATGGAAATGTGAAATTTTTCTCCATTCTGTCACCGATGGAGTTTCGGTTCCTTGCCGCTGTCGCCTCTGGCTTGCTTAGTTGGGGACACTTCATCTACAGCGATATCGTTGACTTTATTCCAAATAAATGCACAGACACTATTTAATTGAACAGAGATGACATCACTGAATTCAATGATGAACTGCCTTTAACTATCATTTTGCATTATTGACACACTGTTTTCCTAATGAATGTTGTTCAGTTGCTTTGACGCAATGTATTTTGTTTAAAGCGCTATATAAATAAAGGTGACTTGACTTGACTTGATCTTCAACTATCACCCACAGGTAAGGGTTCAGTTGAATCACATGCCATTACTGTAACCCACCCTGTTAAAATCCACTATGTGGTCATTTATCGTCCCCCAGGTCAATTGGGAAACTTCTTGGAGGAGTTGAATGTGCTGCTATCAAACTTTCCTGAAGATGGTACTCCTCTGGTACTGCTTGGTGACTTCAACATCCACCTAGATAAACCCCAGGCTGCTGACTTCAACACTCTGCTCACCTCATTTGATCTCAAGCTAGTGTCTACTACAGCGACTCACAAATCAGGCAACCAACTGGACCTCATCTACACGCACTGTTGCTCTGTGGACAACTCTTCAGTTGCTCCACTGCACACCTCAGACCACTTCCTCATTACTGCTAGCCTAACACTTACTCCTGAAGTGCCTCACACTCCAACACAGGTCACCTTTCGACGGAACCTACGCTCACTCTCTCCATCTCGCCTATCTTCTGTGGTTTCATCCTCTCTCAGTTCTCTGCTCTGGACACGAACAGCGCTACGGACAATCTTTGCTCCACTCTAACCTCTTGTTTGGACAACGTTTGCCCACTGTTGTCTAGACCAGCATGCACCGCCCCATCTGCCCCCTGGCTGTCTGAGGTTCTCCGTGAACATCGCTCTAAACTCAGGGCTGCAGAGAGGAAATGGTATAAAACAATAAACTCTACTGACCTCAGTGTGTATCTGTCCCTCCTCTCTTCCTTCTCTGCAAATGTCTTCATGGCTAAAACATCCTACTACCACAACAAAATTAACAGCTGTTGTGACGCTCGGACACTCTTCAAAACTTTTTCTTCTCTTCTTTATCCGCCGCCACCACCTGCTCCATCGACTCTTACAGCTGACGACTTTGCAGTTTTCTTCACAAATAAGACAAGATCCATCAGTGACCAATTCTCCACACCGCAGACTGAGGACAACTTCACAACGACCGATGCACACTCTTTCTCCTCCTCCTCACCACTCTCAGAGATGGACGTCTCCGAACTTCTCCTGTCCAATCATCCTACTACTTGTCCACTTGATCCAATCCCCACTAACCTCCTTCAAGTGATCTCTTCTTCAGTCATACCTTCACTTACTCACATTATCAACACCTCGCTTCACTCTGGAACATTTCCCTCAGCATTCAAGCAGGCTCGGGTAAGCCCACTGCTCAAGAAACCATCTCTAAATCCAGCGCTTCTTGAAAACTACAGACCGGTATGCCTTCTTCCATTCATTGCAAAGACACATGTGTTCAACCAGCTGTCTATGTTCCTTGTACAGAACAACCTCCTGGACAGCAACCAATCTGGCTTCAAAAGTGGCCACTCAACTGAGACTGCTCTGCTCTCGGTTACTGAAGCCCTGCGACTAGCAAGAGCAGCTTCCTAATCCTCAGTACTCATCTTACTGGACCTGTCTGCTGCTTTTGACACTGTTAATCACCAGATTCTCCTGTCAACCCTCAGAAAGATGGGCATCTCTGGAACAGCACTCCTGTGGGTTAAGTTCTACCTCTCTGACAGATCCTTCAGTGTGTCTTGTAGGGGTGATGTTTCAAAGTCACACCACCTTGCTACTGGGGTTCCTCAAGGCTCAGTACTTGGACCACTTCTCTTCTCTGGTGATTCCAGCTAACCCATTGCTTCACCACAACTTCTCGATACAGCTGGGCTCATCAACCATTACTCCTTCTAGGACAGCCAGAAACCTAGGAGTTGTGATGGATCATCAGTTAAGCTTCACAGACCACATTGCTACAACTACCCGGTGCTGCAGGTTTGCCTTATACAACATTAGGAAGATTAGACCCTTCCTGTCAGAGCAAGCCACCCAACTTCTTGTCCAAGCTCTTGTTCTCTCCAGACTGGACTATTGTAATGCTCTCCTGGCTCTTCCTGCATGTACTGTCAAGCCTCTGCAGTTGATCCAGAATGCAGCAGCGAGGGTTGTCTTTAATAAGCCAAAAACAGCTCACGTTACTCCTCTCCTCATCAGGTTACACTGGCTACCAGTAGCTGCTCGCATCAAATTCAAAGTTTGCGCTCTGCAAGTGAACGAGGCCTTGTGGTGCCATCCCAAAGAAGTTCAAAATCACTCTCACGGACCTTTTCCTGGACTGTGCCCAGCTGGTGGAATGACCTCCCAATCTCAATTCGTACAGCTGAGTCTTTACTCATTTTCAAAAAACATCTAAAGACTCATTTTTTTCGCCTGCACTTAACCAACTAACACTAGCACTTACCTTTTCTTTTCTTGTCTATCATATTCTTGGGAAGAAACCTGGCTATGTGTTCTGTACTAGACTAACTGAGACTTGTCATGGCACTTGTATACTGTGGTTGTTTTCTTGTTGGTCTGATTGCTTCTGTTGTTCTCATTTGTAAGTCGCTTTGGATAAAACGGTCTGCTAAATGATTAAATGTAAAATTGGAAACAATTCAAAATGATGCTGAAAGTTTAGTTTATTTAGATACATTTTATTTAGTTATAGAACTGTACAAGTACATTCAGAATTAATGTTGAGAGATCAGATTCACACAAGATGACAGCAGTGTCAAATGAGATTTCGTGCAAAGCTTTATTTTCTCAGGAAAAGAGAATAGAATGAATCATGAACGGACAGAAATCCAACAATGATGAAAATCACTGACAATCAGAAATATATTTACATACAGGTGGTTATTTGTATAACTATATGCACAAATGTCAAGTCAAACATGTAATTTTTCATTATTTTGTAAATGTTTCTAAGTTTTTTTTGTGCTTTATTGTATATATTTGTAGATACTGTAATTTGCCGCAATATTGGAGTATCAATAAGCACAATTTTAATGCAAGCTGGATTATTATTTAAAGATAGAAAGATGGATTAGGAAAGTCCCTAAATGCAAATGGTGATGGAAAACATATGAGATAGAAGGAAGAATAATATTTTAATGCTTTCAAATTCTGTCCAAATGAAAGGAGAAATGCAAAAGCAGTGAAATATGATCTCACATGTAATTCTATCTTAAGTATTTTGCATCACAGTTTCCATTAAGAAACAAGCAAAAGCAGAGGTTAAAACAATAATGCAAAATGACAGAAAACACAGTAAGTATTTGTATTCATCACCTCATGAGTCACACATGACGAAAACTTTATTTAGTAACAATCTATTAGATTATAGATTATTAGTAATGTATTCTGAGTACTTTTTATGATCACATGAATCATTTACTGCCATTATCTGAATATGTAATCAATAAGATCAATAAGTAACAGGCATCTGATTATGGGCATTTTAAAATATTATATAATCTCATCACAAGTGCTTCATGTGATTGTGTAATCTGGATCACATGTACTTGATGCAGATGAAGTTGATTTCTTCAGTTTCAGGAAGGCTGATCCAGTGATTATCACGGGTCCCATGTCCATGTTTCTGCAGCGTCTCAGAGCTTCAGTCCACGTCTTATTCTCTCGGACCAGAACCAGCTTCTCTGGAAACACAAACAGATCAGCAATCAGGATCTCTGTTTCTGCCCAACTAGGATTTACACAAGCTTCAGTCTGGATCCAGCCCTTACAAAGACCTGAGAGGAGATGATGCCAACCCCTCAGAGGACCTCAGATGATGCCAACGGTGAGACAACATAAACTACCAAAGTTTGATTGCAACATGACATTACAGTACAATACACTGACATGAAGACGTACAGCAGCTCAGAGGATTGATCTACTCACCATCATAACACACAAAGGGATGCTCTTCTGAACACTCCTCATCTGTCCATCGTCCTTCATCACTGATACCAACAGATGTGCAGTTCTTACGATTGTTATCATCACTATGTTTCCAGTGTGTGAATGTGGAGGTGCTGTTATCTGACCAAACCCAGAGTCTGTGCAGACCGATCCAGACTCGTTTATCTTGATTACATGGCGTTATGTTTTGGTTTATGATCTTCTTAATCTGTTCATTCTCACTCTGATTCCTCACGCTGGCCAGATCTGTGTGACTCTCTCTGCAGTATTTCTGAGCTTCAGTCCAGTTCTTTTCCTCCTGTCCAGGGATGAATCCTTTATTGCTGCCTTTAAAACAGAAATCATTTGAGTGAATCATGTTCCTAGTGGAATTAAATTAAAAAAGTTATTTCTGCTATCATTTACCAAAAAACAAAAAGAGCGTATTATTATTGGACATGAAAACAGTGTGTTTTGAGCTCATTATATATATGTATGTATACAGTACAGACCAAAAGTTTGGACACCTTCTCATTCTAAGAGTTTTCTTTATTCTCATGACTCTGAAAATTGTAGATTCACACTGAAGGCATCACAACTATGAATTAACACATGTGGAATTATATACATAACAAAAAAGTGTGAATCAACTGAAAATATGTCATATTGTAGGTTCTTGAAAGTAGCCACCTTTTGCTTTGATTACTGCTGGTTCTCACCACAGTTTTAAAAGATGCTAAAAAAGTGGGCGTGGTGTGCAGCGGACCGGGGGAGGGGGAAGAGGGAAGACAGACAGCACACGCAGATTTGCGTTCAGACAGTTTCATTTCGCTCCCATCGAGTTAGAAACACAAATAAATGCACAGCCATTTGCACCCTGCATCGAAAACATATTACATTTACATTCAGTCATTTAGCAGACGCTTTTATTCAAAGCGACTCACAAATGAGACATATATATTATTCTGTGGCGTTTATATAAGCCTTCTGACAGGTTGTGTCACAGAGCTATAAAAACGGTTACGCTCACCAAGTGAATGAATCGCGTTTGTGCCGAACTCTTATTACAAAGAAAAAGCAAACACTCTTCTGCGATCCATGAATGTTTCTCTGTTAATGTGTGCGATGTCATGTCACAGTCTGATGTGTCTTTCATAGCCAATCAACACGTTGTTGTGAATAATTAAGTGAAGCGTCTTCTCATAGGATAAACACGCAATCTCATGAATAATTGAATAGACACCGACGCGTCATCAATGTACTATAATCCATTGCCACGTCACAAATCGTGACGTCAACACAATGTAGATTTTAAATCCGGAAGATGAAAATAGAGCAAAAAAGCTTAAAATTAACCAATTTTCTCCAACAGTTAAAATTAGCGGATGCTAACATTGTCTTCTATGATGTACAACACAAACACCTCTGCTATAATCTTAGAATAAGTAGTCTGGGGTTTCATGACCCTTTAAACAAATTCGTACGTTTATTTTGTCATTTTGCTCATATAATAACTCAGATATAAGATAGACTTGTTTTATTGGGAAATTATTTGTGAATTAAATGAAGTTTGTTTTTAAGTTTGATTTATTTTGTGTTTATTTTCTCTCTTTCCATATAGAATTAAACTGAAAAAGTTCAGAAAGCAACAGACAAAATGTGCAAAATCCAGACATTCACTAGTTAACCTGTGATCAGCTGAGTATAATATAATATAAACACAGTTAAATCAGTCAGATCATAATCAATGTGAAGTTAAATTATCAGTAATCATGATCTCAGAGTTTCTTACCTGTAGATGCTGTGATTCAGGAGTGTTTCTTCTTTTATCAGGACAGACTGATATCACGATCATTTCTCCTCTTCTGCTCCTCCCAGCTTTGCTTTTCCTGGACAGAAAAACTCCCTTCTGTGTTTTAGCTCTTTATTGTTCTTTCTTTATTGCCCAAAGTCAACAGAGTGTGTGTGTGTTCTTGTTTTTGTGTCATATCAGGACACAACTCTGTATAATGTCATGGGTATGACACAGGTATTACAAGGAGAGGGTGACTTATGAGGACATAACCCATGTCCCCATTTTTCAAAACGCTTATAAATCATACAGAATGAGTTTTTTTGAGAAAGTAAAAATGCAGAAAGTTTCCTGTGAGGGTTAGGTGTAGGGTTGGTGTAGGGCCAGAGAATATACAGTTTGTACAGTATAAAAACCATTACACCTATGGGATGAACACACTTTTTCAACAAAATCAAAAAAAAATTTGAATCTGGCTTTATCCATTGTTCAGATATTTTCTGGAAATGTTAGATTAGTTGCATAATACTTGCATTTTAATTAGAAAATGACTTATTTTCATATTTAATCATGACATTAATGCAAAACAGTCATGTTGTTTAATCAACTGGAGGGATATGGTATGTATGTTACCCAATATATTTTTACCTTATCTCGTAATCGTAATTAATTTACATATTGTTACTTACATAATTTACATATTTGTTATTACTTGAGATTGTGTGTGTATGTACAATATGTACCGTATATGTGTGTGTGTGTGTGTGTGTGTATATATATATATAGGCCTGTAATCAAACTGTAACCCAAGTATAATATTGTAGAAAAGTTTGTGGTGCACAGTTTGAGCTTGTTATCAAGGTAACATTAGATTCAAATTCAATGCATCAAACATGCAAATATGAGACAGTAATTGACCATGTCACATTCAAATACAGTATACTGCCAACATTTATGATCAGATCGTATTCCACTGATTTGCATCTAATGTCTTTCCAGTAAGACACGTCACACTGCAGACAGTGCTGTTCTTCAGACGCATTTTGTTTTGTTTTCCAGTAAAAATATCTAATCATTTTTAAATCGAGATACTTTTACTGTAGATTCAAATGATTTAAGATATTACGTCTTATTAGTCTGAGAAATTGAACTAAATTAAGGCAAGGCAAGGCAAGGCAAGTTTATTTATATAGCACATTTCGTACACAATGGTAATTCAAAGTGCTTTACATAAAAGAAAGTAAAATAATCATGAAGAAAAATAATAAAAAAAAATAAAACAAGCAATTTAAAAACTTTTAAAATGATTAAAACATTTAAAAAGAGTGATTTTACATAAAAAAATAAAATAAAATAAAAAGACAGTGAAAATACAGTGCAATAAGTTCGGACATTGCACAGTGCTCATTCAATAAATGCACAGCTAAACAGATGAGTTTTAAGTCTAGATTTAAATGTGACCAGTGTTTTAGCACATCTGATCTCTTCTGGAAGCTGATTCCAGCTGCGGGCAGCATAGTAACTAAAGGAGGACTCCCCTTGTCTTGTGTGAACCCTTGGTATTTCTAACTGACTCGATCCTAATGATCTGAGTGCTCTGTTAGGTTTATATTCAGTCCAGTCTGCAAGTCTTGGCTGGAAACAAAACATCTAATTCTTGCAATGTTTTTTAAATGATAGTATGCTGATTTAGTTACTGCTTTGACATGACTATTGAAACTAAGGTCTGTCTCCAGAATCACACCAAGATTCCTGACTTGATTTTTAGTTGTTTGAACCCTAGAGTCAAGGTATGCATTCACCTTGAACACTTCATCTTTGTTTCCAAATGCAATGACTTCAGTTTTTTCCTTGTTTAACTGAAGAAAGTTCTGGCACATCCAACTATTAATTTCATCAATGCATTGGCAGAGGGAGTCAATGGGGCTGTAGTCATGTGGAGATAAGGCTAGGTAAATCTGGGTATCATCAGCATAGCTGTGATAGGCAATTTGGTTCTTTCTCATTATTTGACTTAGGGGAAGCATATACAGGCTAAACAAGAGCGGTGCAAGAATTGAGCCTTGTGGGACTCCGCATGTCATGGACGTCCACTTAGACTTATGCTCTCCTAGACTCACATAATAACCTCTCCCTTCTAAGTATGACCTGAACCATTTGAGTACCATCCCAGAAAGCCCGACCCAGTTTTCCAGTCTCTCTAGTAGTATGTTATGATCGACAGTGTCAAACGCAGCACTGAGATCTAGCAATACCAGCACCGATATTTTGCCAGAGTCACAATTTAAGCGAATATCATTATCTTAATGAGTGCTGTCTCTGTGCTGTGATGCGGTCGAAAACCAGATTGAAAATTGTCCAGGTATCCATTTGAGTTTAAGTATTTGTTCAGCTGATTAAAAACTACCTTTTCTATAATTTTACCTATACAAGGAAGATTAGATATTGGTCTAAAATTGCTCAAAATGGTGTTATCAAGATTGCTCTTCTTCAGGAGGGGCTTAACAACTGCATTTTTTAAGGAGTTTGGAAATGTCCCAGAAAGAAGTGAGGCGTTCACCACTTCTAAAAGATCTGCTTCTAAGCAGTTAAGCACACTTTTGAAAAAAGATGTGGGAAGTGTGTCAAGATAGCAGGTTGACGATTTTAGGTGCTGCACTATGTCTTCCAGAATTTTGCTATCAATTGCTTCAAAAATAGACATAGTATCCTTTTGATATTGTGGCTGAATCTGTCTGACCTCTGCATAACTTTAGGATGTGCTAATCGCCTTCCTGATATTAATGATCTTCTTAGAAAAGAAGGAAGCAAACTCATTGCATTTGCTGTCTGATAGCATTTCACATTAGATGAGTTTGCCCTTCGGCTTGAGAAGGCCTTAGACTTTCTATCACGTGATAAAACTGAAATAGAGAAAGCTACAGGCACACTGGGTTCCCGCTTGTTCTGTAAGCATTTGTGAATGTTGCTGCTATTAGTGGGAGAGTTTAGTGCCAGCATACACCAATTCCTCCATTTTCTGTGAGAAGCACAGAAGAGGAGATGCTGGAGAAAGTGATAATGTGTCTGGTGAGATGGGCTGTGTCTCTGGTGTTTCCGGTGGCTGTGATATGTTGTCCTGGCTTCCCTGGCTGTTTCCCAGAAAGTCATCCCTGGGTGCTGAATCTTGTAGCTGTTTTGATACGTCACAGTCAGTCTGTGAGGAGCTCTGTGGGCAGGGCTCAGCCGGGATAGTGTCCATCAGCAGTGCTTGTTTTGGCTGCGTGGTGTTATCAGTGTCCTTGTGGGATATGTCAACCACATGATGACTCGGACCCGGTGTGTGTGTGCTGAATGGATTGACACACTCTGCTGAAGGATGACGGAGGGAAAAGTAGATATTGTCCTTAAACACTCTAGCACCAAGTTTGTTTGGGTGGAGGCCATCCGGTTTAAACAATTGACTATGGCCCCAGAAAAGATTGAAGTTGTCAATGAAATTCACTCCTTTTATATTACAAGATCTTTATAAATGTGTGTTCAGCCCAAGCAACCGTGAAAACATATTTGTTCCCCTTGCTGGGAGTGGTCCACTGGTGAACGACTGAACTTTGAGTCTTCACAGTGTTTGAAAGAGTTCACTGAAGTCCTTCATGAGTTCTGACTGCTCTTTCCGAATATCATTCTTGGATGATGATTCGATTTGCAGTCTTGTGCTTCATCAGAATGTTCTGAAGTTCCTTGTTCACATCAGAGACCGTTGCTTGAGGAAGGCAGCATGTTGTTGTAGTCCTGCTACAGATGTTTCTGATAATAGAGTCACCCACTATCAGAGTCCTCGGCTCGGCTGCGCTCTGAGCTGAAGTCTTCTTTTTGTAGTATTATTCCAGTCCCAATGTTTTTAGTTTTAGCGTTTGTGCCAAAAATCTGTTGTTTGAGCACTGTGCTGATCTGCTGAAGTAAAAATCTTAGAAAAATCAGAGACAAGTACAGAAATAATAAGCAAAGTGAATTCATGATTAAAACAACAACACTACAAATATTCTCTCGTTTGTTCTTGTTTTCAATATAAACTCACTTAAAGAAATAATTCCTCCCAAAATGAAAATGTAGCAGATTTGTAGAAATGTAGCACTGCATCAGTGTCTCATCAATGGATGCTCTGCAGTGAATGGGTGCCGTCAGAATGAGAGTTTGATAAAAACATCACAATAATCCACAGCACTCCAGTCCATCAGTGAACATCTGGAGAAGACAAAAGATGAAACACATCCAGCATTAAGATATACATAGAATCCATAATTATTAATTATAAGTAATTATGGACTCGTATTTATGGGGATTAACATCTTTTTTTTTCAGCACAAATGTAGAGTAGATATTGTAATTATAAAAATAAAAGTGCCTGTTGAAGGACGGAGAATTACATGAATTTTCAACTGTGTTAAAGAGCCAGAAGTTTTATGTTATTTAATCAATTTGATACTTGTTTTAGCAAAATTTAGTATACATAAATGTAAAAATGTGGGAAATATGCCTTTGTTTGCTGTAAGGATTTATAAACATTCTATGGCCTTTATTTAACCTTTTTATTTGTATTACATTGTAATGTACCCCCTGGCTGTTTTAAATCCTTGCACATAATTTGCATAAAAGTAAAGAAAATAATAAATTGCACTAATAATAACGGGACTGACAGTTGATGTTGGGTGTGACGGGAGGAGCTCTTATCAGTGACACACACACACACACACACACACACACTCCTTCACACACACACAGAGACGCACATACACATCTGCTTTAACATTGCAACATTTACGGTTCGCATAATTTTTATGCAACGATTGTTGTAGATGTCGACTCTTTGGTAGATGATTCTGTATTAATATATAAAAAAAGAGTTTTAAAGCTCACAGTATATTAACTTGCCTCAGTTATTACAGGAAATGTAATATAAATATGACAATATGACATGCTTTCATAGTTTTCATGCTTTCACAGATGATTTCTGTCACTGTTGGGATCTTGCTGTGACTGAAGCAGTCTAGGAACATCTTCATTAACACACAAAGGTAAGTTAATTTTCTTGTGCAAATATATTATATGTTATGAATGATCATTTTCATGAGATTTCACCATACTTTACCCAATCGATTAATCACAATAGATTAAGACAATTGTTTTTTTATTAAGTTTTCCTGAAATGTTATGTTTAAATATGAAATATTTCAACTATATATAACTTTTTTAAAAAAAAGAGAAAAACACAACAAAATTAATAAAACGATAAAATGAAAAAAAAAATTATATAAAAAAAAAAACATTAAAAATAACAATAATATATGTAAAGCAAACATAAAGATTTGCTAAAATGAAAACTGACAACTAAAAACTAATTAAAAATATAGATTTCATGCATGCAAACCTTAAAGATTTACTAAACAGAAAATAATGTAGAAAAATGTTTCGAGAATGTTCAGAAATAACATATTTTTTAATTTAATAGGAACATTAGCAGAACGTTCTTAGAGCATATTTCTGTCACCTGGGTTTGTATCTGCACTGAAATGTGTTTGATTGTGTGTAAATGATCCCAACAAGTGTGTGATATTTTACTTATTTCTGAAAGAAAATGAACTGGAGGTGTTAAAACACCAAATTCTGGATCAACCAATGGGATGAGTTTGTTTGATGCATTTAGAAGATATTTTTATTCATTTAGAAGGCAGTTTATGTACAGTGTGTTTTGTTTTTCTTGTATTACAGAAGCTTCTGCTTGTTGTTGGAGCTCATCGGATCTTCATGTTGGCGTTCAGACATCTATATGTAGGAGGCGTGGCTTTAAGAAAGTCTCTGTCATGCAGTCAGCCAGTGCTGCCGCCAATCATCTTCTGGCCCCACCCACGTCCCCTTCTAGTTTGAGCAGGATCTCACTGGCCAATGAGAGCCAGGGTTTTGAGGAAGAGGGCGGGGCTGTTGTCTCTTCTCCGTCATTACCTGAACACGCCCCTAATGGTGCCCCGCCCCTGGCCCCTCCCCTTCCCCCGCCCCTGCCCATTGGAAACCCTGCAGAGAGGAAGAGGAGGGTGAGGAGTTTCTACTGGAAACCGATTCCTGAGGATCGTGTGAAGCATCAGGACGGGCCGAACCTGTGGAGCTTCGACCGGAGCAGCAGGGATCCGCTCCACATTGACATCAGGGCCATCGAGGAGCTGTTCGGACACGAGGACACGTCGTCAGCCTCCACGACCAGCACCACGATCGGACGAAGACGCGATTCTGTGAAAGATCTCCGACCAAAGGTGAGACACACGTGAGATCTGATGAACTGCTATTTATTTCCTTTTTTTAAACACCACCTTGTTTTTATTATTATAAACTTATTTTTATTCTAATCTAG
>NC_081791.1:28063351-28093351 GCF_963082965.1 Carassius carassius
CTGAGCGCCATTAAAGGTGATCTGCTGATGTTTGTGTCGTGATTGCACCAGTCCAGTGCTGCGTTCCCATAAAATCCATCATTACTTAGAGATTTCTGTGTGTAAACGCCTTTAGCATCACATTCATCCTCTGATGTATCTGTCTTTATAGAGCTGTTGAGCTGTGAGGAGCTTCACAATGTCTTTCATTTAGTGCTGCAGGCTGGAAACATCATGAATGCTGTAAGTCTGCTACTCTTAAACACTGACAAATACATGCATATACATACACATGATATATACATATAGCAGTGAAACTACTTTAAACGGAAACCAGTAAACTATTAACCAAATTACAAACTAATCATAAAGCCCAGATCAAAGTACACTTACAGTAATGCATTTTTCTGATGTATTTATCCTAAGTTACCTGTATTGCATTTAAGAAATACTTTAGATCAGTTCATGCATTTCCTGGGAATCGAACCCATGACCTTGGTGTAAAAATACTGGGCACAGTTGTGTTATGTTCAGGGTTAAAAATAATTATAATAATAATCATAATAATAAACATTAATACTTCTGACACATTACAAAAAAAGAAACATGAGAAGATATGATTTTTACAAATCGATTTTTTTTAAAACATTGATAAAATGTTAATACTATAATGAATAAAATAAATTTTTTATTTCAATTTTAAAATTCAGATTTTTTTCCTATTTTTCTTAATTGATACATACTTTTCTGAATCTCAAAGTGTAATGTATGACCCCAGCAACACCAAAATCATGGGTTTGAAATTCAAAATTCACATGCATTTTAAAAATGTATGCCTTCAGTGCAGTTTACATTTCTTTGAATTAAAGCATCAGCCAACTCAAAAATGTGCTGCAGGTCAGATTTGACCCGGAACATTATATAAAATCAAATGATAAATTCACAGTATAAAATTATTTTTTATGATCAGAGCAGTGTTATTTAACTGACAGAAAAACAATGAAGATCTCACTGTTGTCACAGCATTAAACTCAACCTTATCATCTGTCTGTCTGCAGCTCGGTTTCTCTCAATCTGTTTTTCTTTATCTGTCTCTCTTTATCTGTCTGTCTGTCTGTCAGGGTGGCTCTGCTGGTAACGCCGTGGGCTTCAAACTCTCCTCTCTGCCTTTACTGGCTGATACTAAAGCCAACAAACCTGGAATCAACCTGCTGCACTTTGTCGCTCTGGTGAGTGTGTCAGTCTGAGCTGGTCTCTATCAGTCTGAACTGGTCTCTATCAGTCTGAGCTGGTCTCTATCAGTCTGAGCTGGTCTCTATCAGTCTGAGCTGGTCTCTATCAGTCTGAGCTGGTCTCTGTCAGTCTGAGCTGGTCTCTGTCAGTCTGAGCTGGTCTCTGTCAGTCTGAGCTGGTCTCTATCAGTCTGAGCTGGTCTCTGTCAGTCTGAGCTGGTCTCTATCAGTCTGAGCTGGTCTCTGCTAGTCTGAACTGGTCTCTATCAGTCTGAGCTGGTCTCTATCAGTCTGAGCTGGTCTCTATCAGTCTGAGCTGGTCTCTGTCAGTCTGAGCTGGTCTCTATCAGTCTGAGCTGGTCTCTATCAGTCTGAGCTGGTCTCTGTCAGTCTGAGCTGGTCTCTATCAGTCTGAACTGGTCTCTATCAGTCTGAGCTGGTCTCTATCAGTCTGAGCTGGTCTCTATCAGTCTGAGCTGGTCTCTATCAGTCTGAGCTGGTCTCTGTCAGTCTGAGCTGGTCTCTATCAGTCTGAGCTGGTCTCTGTCAGTCTGAGCTGGTCTCTATCAGTCTGAGCTGGTCTCTGTCAGTCTGAGCTGGTGGTCTCTATCAGTCTGAGCTGGTCTCTGTCAGTCTGAGCTGGTCTCTGTCAGTCTGAGCTGGTCTCTATCAGTCTGAGCTGGTCTCTGTCAGTCTGAGCTGGTCTCTGTCAGTCTGAGCTGGTCTCTGTCAGTCTGAGCTGGTCTCTGCTAGTCTGAACTGGTCTCTATCAGTCTGAGCTGGTCTCTATCAGTCTGAGCTGGTCTCTGCTAGTCTGAACTGGTCTCTATCAGTCTGAGCTGGTCTCTATCAGTCTGAGCTGGTCTCTGCTAGTCTGAACTGGTCTCTATCAGTCTGAGCTGGTCTCTATCAGTCTGAGCTGGTCTCTGCTAGTCTGAACTGGTCTCTATCAGTCTGAGCTGGTCTCTATCAGTCTAAGCTGGTCTCTATCAGTCTGAGCTGGTCTCTGTCAGTCTGAGCTGGTCTCTATCAGTCTGAGCTGGTCTCTGTCAGTCTGAGCTGGTCTCTATCAGTCAGAGCTGGTCTCTGTCAGTCTGAGCTGGTCTCTATCAGTCTGAGCTGGTCTCTATCAGTCTGAGCTGGTCTCTGTCAGTCCGAGCTGGTCTCTGTCAGTCTGAGCTGGTCTCTGCTAGTCTGAGCTGGTCTCTGTCAGTCTGAGCTGGTCTCTGTCAGTCTGAGCTGGTCTCTGTCAGTCTGAGCTGGTCTCTATCAGTCTGAGCTGGTCTCTGCTAGTCTGAACTGGTCTCTTTCAGTCTGAGCTGGTCTCTTTCAGTCTGAGCTGGTCTCTGTCAGTCTGAGCTGGTCTCTGTCAGTCTGAGCTGGTCTCTGTCAGTCTGAGCTGGTCTCTATCAGTCTGAGCTGGTCTCTGTCAGTCTGAGCTGGTCTCTATCAGTCTGAGCTGGTCTCTGCTAGTCTGAACTGGTCTCTATCAGTCTGAGCTGGTCTCTATCAGTCTGAGCTGGTCTCTATCAGTCTGAGCTGGTCTCTGTCAGTCTGAGCTGGTCTCTATCAGTCTGAGCTGGTCTCTGTCAGTCTGAGCTTGTCTCTATCAGTCTGAGCTGGTCTCTGTCAGTCTGAGCTGGTCTCTATCAGTCTGAGCTGGTCTCTGTCAGTCCGAGCTGGTCTCTGTCAGTCTGAGCTGGTCTCTGCTAGTCTGAGCTGGTCTCTGTCAGTCTGAGCTGGTCTCTGTCAGTCTGAGCTGGTCTCTATCAGTCTGAGCTGGTCTCTGCTAGTCTGAACTGGTCTCTATCAGTCTGAGCTGGTCTCTTTCAGTCTGAGCTGGTCTCTGTCAGTCTGAGCTGGTCTCTGTCAGTCTGAGCTGGTCTCTATCAGTCTGAGCTGGTCTCTATCAGTCTGAGCTGGTCTCTGTCAGTCTGACCTGGTCTCTATCAGTCTGAGCTGGTCTCTATCAGTCTGAGCTGGTCTCTGTCAGTCTGAGCTGGTCTCTATCAGTCTGAGCTGGTCTCTGTCAGTCTGACCTGGTCTCTATCAGTCTGAGCTGGTCTCTATCAGTCTGAGCTGGTCTCTATCAGTCTGAGCTGGTCTCTGTCAGTCTGAGCTGGTCTCTATCAGTCTGAGCTGGTCTCTGTCAGTCTGAGCTGGTCTCTATCAGTCTGAGCTGGTCTCTGCTAGTCTGAGCTGGTCTCTGTCAGTCTGAGCTGCAGTCTGATCTGGTCTCTGTCAGTCTGAGCTGGTCTCTATCAGTCTGAGCTGGTCTCTGTCAGTCTGAGCTGGTCTCTGTCAGTCTGAGCTGGTCTCTATCAGTCTGAGCTGGTCTCTATCAGTCTGAGCTGGTCTCTGTCAGTCTGAGCTGGTCTCTATCAGTCTGAGCTGGTCTCTGCTAGTCTGAGCTGGTCTCTATCAGTCTGAGCTGGTCTCTGTCAGTCTGAGCTGGTCTCTGTCAGTCTGAGCTGGTCTCTATCAGTCTGAGCTGGTCTCTATCAGTCTGAGCTGGTCTCTGTCAGTCTGACCTGGTCTCTATCAGTCTGAGCTGGTCTCTATCAGTCTGAGCTGGTCTCTGTCAGTCTGAGCTGGTCTCTATCAGTCTGAGCTGGTCTCTGTCAGTCTGAGCTGGTCTCTATCAGTCTGAGCTGGTCTCTGCTAGTCTGAGCTGGTCTCTGTCAGTCTGAGCTGCAGTCTGATCTGGTCTCTGTCAGTCTGAGCTGGTCTCTATCAGTCTGAGCTGGTCTCTGTCAGTCTGAGCTGGTCTCTATCAGTCTGAGCTGGTCTCTATCAGTCCGAGCTGGTCTCTGTCAGTCTGAGCTGCAGTCTGAGCTGGTCTCTATCAGTCTGAGCTGGTCTCTGCTAGTCTGAGCTGGTCTCTGTCAGTCTGAGCTGCAGTCTGATCTGGTCTCTGTCAGTCTGAGCTGGTCTCTGTCAGTCTGAGCTGGTCTCTATCAGTCTGAGCTGGTCTCTGTCAGTCTGAGCTGGTCTCTATCAGTCTGAGCTGGTCTCTGCTAGTCTGAGCTGGTCTCTGTCAGTCTGAGCTGATCTCTGTCAGTCTGAGCTGGTCTCTATCAGTCTGAGCTGGTCTCTATCAGTCTGAGCTGGTCTCTATCAGTCTGAACTGATCTCTGTCAGTCTGAGCTGGTCTCTATCAGTCTGAGCTGGTCTCTATCAGTCTGAACTGGTCTCTATCAGTCTGAGCTGGTCTCTATCAGTCTGAACTGGTCTCTATCAGTCTGAACTGGTCTCTATCAGTCTGAGCTGGTCTCTATCAGTCTGAGCTGATCTCTGTCAGTCTGAGCTGGTCTCTATCAGTCTGAGCTGGTCTCTATCAGTCTGAACTGGTCTCTATCAGTCTGAACTGGTCTCTGTCAGTCTGAGCTGGTCTCTGTCAGTCTGAGCTGGTCTCTATCACTCTGAGCTGATCTCTGTCAGTATGAGCTAGTCTCTATCAGTCTGAGCTGGTCTCTATTTGTCTGAGATGTTCTATAATGTGACAGAAATATTACCTAAATGTTCATAATTCACACTTGTCAGAAAGCATCTGAATGCAGTAAACCACATATCAGTCACATATGTCCATCCATCTGATTTCAGGAAGCTCAGAAGAAAGATCTGCTCATGTTTCCTGAGAAACTTCAGCATGTTCAGCAGGCAGCGCGGTGAGAAAACTTTCATTTCACTGATGAAACACTGATGGAGCAGTTAAACTAAAATACAGCTGTGTCCCAATCATGTTTCAGTTTAAATCTAGTGTTTCAGTGAAGGTTCTGTTTAGGGGGCCAGGTTAGGAGAATTTATCATTGCCTGATATTAAAATAACGGCGTCTACTCTACAAACCTGTGTGTGTGTGTGTGTGTAGAGTGTGTGTTGACAGCATTCATGATGAGTTTGATGCTCTGACCAGAAGAGTTCATCAGTTACAGCAGAACATCCACACAGATGATGAGCTCCTGCTGCAGCTGCAGTCCTTCCTACAGGTGACCTCTGACCTGGGGCCTGTCTGATTTAACAACACAATGTTTCATGTATGTTCTTATGTCACAGTCATGTTTAAATGTGTGTTTCAGAGCGCTGCTGGAGCTCTGGAGGATTTGAGGATCAGTATTGATGAGGTTCAGAGGCAAGGAGACGCTCTGATCGATTTCTTATGTGAGGACAGAGATGTGTTCAAACTGGATGAGTGCTTACGAATTTTCCAGAATTTCTGCTCCAAATTCAAGAAAGCAGTTCAGGTAAATCTAATATAAAAAATAAATTAAAAAAAGACTAGACTAATTTACTAATCTATACTCTACTAGTGTACAAATTCATGTTTTTTTTATTTTTTAATAATAAAAAATTATCAATTAGCTATCATTTTCATATTTAAATGCCCAATTTAAATCAATAAAAACATAACTTGGGAAAAAAAGCATATAGTAATAAACATTTTATTTTATTTTTTTATTTATTGTTTACTTATTTATATTTTCATGTTCAAAGCCTGTTTAAATTCATTTAAACTATATACCATACCGATTTAAACTATCAAAATATTGGGGAAAAAAGCATTATAGAACAATTTTTTTTTCACTTACTATAGTACTGCACTGTATTATTTATTTATTTATTTAATTTAATGTAATTTTATTATTTATTTTTATATAATTTTATTTACATCGTTCAGTCAGTTCAGTTAATCAGCTGGACTTTTTTTCTCTCTTCTCAGGAGAACATGGAGCGAGGAATGTGGGAGGAGTCTCGGCGCAAGCGTCTGAAGGAGTCAGAAGACAAGCGGCACTTGTGGGCAGGGCATGAGGGTGTGGGCGGAGTCTCCAGTTTGCAGTCCAATAGTAAAGTAGATGTGGCGGTGGCGTTAAAGAGGGAGGGGCTTATGGAGCTGCTTGAGACAAGCCCTGAAAGTTTGCATTGCTCACCACAACAGAACAACCTGACCCTTGACCCCTGTGGAACGGATACACTTGTACTTCCTCCAATACACTCGCTGTCCATCACAAATGTGACAGAGGAGACTGAAATTAAGACTCTTTCCATACAGGAATCCCAGAACAACGACCTTCAAACGCAAAGTCAGGAAACACTAGGAAATAAAGAATTGACTCCAAACATGACCTTTGACCCTTCACAAATAAGTTTAGTGGTAGAACCAGAGCTCATTAATGACAAATCAGAGGGAAAAACTAAAGATAATGTCTGGCCTACAACAGAGTCGCTCAAAACCAGCGCTGGAGCGAAACAAATAATCAGCAAACGAACCTTCGGCCCTAAAAACAGAGCATCTCTTTCTGTGAAATCGCCTTCATCTTCCACTAAAGCAACCTCATCATCATCATCTCCTAAATGTGTGAGCTCCTCTGAAACCGCGAGTGTGAGGAAGCTCGTTCCTCTCCATCAGCCCAGTAGTTCTGTGAGGATTCAGGAGCGACCCAGTGGAAGCATCCTCAACGTCGTAAAGAAGACACCAGCGGTTCGACCGGAGGAGAAGATGTGTCGTGCTACACTCCGAGCCCTCGACCGTCCGAGTCCTGAAACATCTGTACGTAATTCCATGCTCAAACCACCCAGCTTCGCTCGCAACACTGTGGCGTCGACGACACGACACACCACCGCTCATGGAAACCAGTCTAAAGCTCCTCCACTGACCCACGCGGCTTCACTTAGGCTCTCTCAGGTCGTCAAGCCGCAGCAGACGCCTGCAGAAAGTGTCCGCCCGTCGCCCCCTGCTGGACGTCTGAGGAAGAGCAGCACCGCCGCCTCTCAAAGCTCAGTGTTTACTCGTGGGTCACGTGATAAAGATGTCAAACCCACCTGGAGGTAGAGAGAAAGTTATGCTAGCACTGTCTCTCCTGCTCAACAAGGTTGCATTTATTTGATCTGAAATGCAGTAAAAACTGTGAAATATTATTAGAATGTAAAACAGCTGTGTTCTGTGTGAATCTCTGTTAAAGTGTAATTTATTTCTGTGATGCTCCGCTGTATTTTCAGCATCATTTCTCCAGTCTTCAGTGTCACATGATCTTCAGAAATCACTTGGTGTAAGTGTCTTGGACATTTCAATGATAAATCATTTTTTCAAGATACATTAGTTTTTGACTAATAATCCAAAAACATCATGCAGGCATATTAGTTGGTTAAAATGCAAAAGTTAGCCTATATTCAATGGTTCTCAAATATTTTCACAATTCTTTAACAGATCAGTAGAAGTCAGTTGTGCACTATATACCACTACGTGATAATTTACATATAAATACATGTTATTAGTTCAGATTTGTGAAGGAATAATTATGGAATGAAACGTGTATTAATCATATTTATTGTAAAAAATTAATAGTAATCTTTTAGATTTTTCTGTTAATTCAGAATTTTACATGCAGAAACACGGGTAATGTGCTCTTTGATTTAATATTTTAACAGTTTATTTTTGAACATATAAAAATAAATATAATAATAATAGAAACAAAACAATACAACAAAATACAAAACAAATTTAACGTATACATGTCTAAAAAGAAGCAGGAAGAAGCTTAATATTAAAATTAAGTTAATATTAATTATGTTAATATATTATGGCAGTAGTATAGTGGATATTAAGTATTTTTAAAGACCTCTGTGCCATCTCCACCAAAATATAGAAATTATGATTTTAGCTTATTTAATATGCAGCGATAAATATTTTTTTCACAGTTTATATAAACAAATCAAATAAATTCATCAGCAAAAATGACACTGGAGATATAAAGTGAAGATTTGTTGTTTAATTTCTGGAGAGTAAAATGACTGAATTAAATGCTGATATTAAATACAGTCTATTTTATTCTTTTAGTGTATAATATTTTATTTATTTCTATTTCATATAACTTTCAGATCTGGAATAAATGTGTTTGGATTTGTAAAAATGTATAATGTTTTTGTCCCTTCCTATGCTCAGCATGGAAGGGCTGAAAATAAATTAACAGACTTGAAATTGAAATTGTTTGATATGTCTGCCCTTCATTTGGCCGCCTGCAGTTACTCTCCAAAGCATCAGGTGGCACTGCTGAGTCAGGCTCTTGTTTTTGCTCCAAGGACATTAATGTGAATTTGATGGGATGTCCTGACAACTTCATTTTGAAGCTTTTTATTGTTATTCTTAAATTTATTCTACACGTGTATTCTGTGATCAGTTTGTATGAAGAAAATAAAGACCAGTTGAGGCCAAAACAGAACAAAAAAAAGAAATTTTTGCACTAGGAATGTAAACATTTGTAAAGTGGAATATATTTTTAGCAACAGACAAAAAAAAAAAAAAACATTGTATGGGTCAAAATTATAAATTTTTCTTTTATGCCAAAAACCATTAAGATATTCATGTCCCATGAAGATATTTTGTAAATTTCCTATCGTAAATATATTAAAAGTTGATTTTTGATTAGTAATATGCATTGCTAAGAAATTCATTTGAACAACTTTAAAGATGATTTTATCAATATTTTTTCTTTTGCACCCAATTAAAAAAAAAAAAAATTCTGCATGAGCTTACATAATTAAATAATGTTTTAAGCGATCTTAATTATAAGGACTCAATAAATTTCATCATGAACTACATTTACATTGGTATTGCACTGTAATACTCATGTCATTACACATATTTGTGTTCTGATAAAAAAAAATGCACATACATAAACATTACAAGCTAAAAAGAGAATCATCTCAATTGTAAAGAATACGGTAATAAATAAAAATATATACTTATATGACAGCATTTCATGCATTTAGCAGATGCTTTTATCCAAAGTGACTTACAGTGCATTCAGGCTAACAGTTTTTACCTAACATGTGTTCTCTGGGAATCGAACCCACAACATTGCGCTGCTAACATGCTCTACCACTTGAGCCACAGGAACACCTAAAAAACTAAAGCATTTTAACTATGAATAATCAAGAAATATCCCCATAAACACATTTACGTTGTTATCAGTGTAAAACCCATGTCATTATACAAATGTGTGTTCTGATAAATCATATAAACAAACACGCTGTTACATGATGGAGTGCAAAACAAAGCGCACAATCAAGGAGTATAACAAAAGAGTTCACTAATTAATCAAAAACCATGGAAACTAACTTGACAGGATAACGGAGACACAGAAAACTAAACCAAAACACACGCACATACATAAACATTTCAAACTGAAGAGAGACTTATCTCTTGAGAAAGCCAACTTACTGAAATCCTATTTAAACTTCTTCTTCTTCTTCTTCTTCTTCTTCTTCTGACCCAAAATTTTGCAACTCTAACTCCTCCTAGAGCTTTAACTCTACAAACTCCAAACTCTATCTATCTACAGTATCTACAGTATCTATCTTCAAATCTATCTTCTATCTATCTATCTATCTATCTGACTGTTTCTAGATGTTAGTATGCTAGAAACATACTAATCATGCTAGAAACATGCTACTCAAATGCTAATCATGCTAGAACTATACTAACAACATGCTAATCATGCTAGTTGCATGCTAATCATGTTAGTCGCATGCTAGCAACATGCTAATCATGCTAGAAACATGCTACCAAACTTGCTAGTCATGCTAGAAACATGCTAGCAACATGCTAGTCACATGCTAATAATGCTTGAAACATGGTAGCGACATGTTAGTCATTCTAACAACATGCTAGTAACTTGCTAATCATGTCAGAAACATGCTGCCAACATGTTAGCAGCATGCTAATCATGCTAGAAACATGCTAGCGACATGCTATCAACATGTTAATTATGCTGGCAACATGTTAATCATGCTACAAACATGCTAGCGACATGTTAATCATGATAGAAACATGCTAGCAACATGCTAATCATGCTAGAAACATGCTAGCAACATGGTAATCATGCTTGAAACATGCTAACAACATGTTAACAACATGTTAATCATGTTAACAACATGCTAACGACATGCTATTCATGCTAGAAACATGCTAGCAGCATGCTAATCATGCTTGAAACATGCTAACAACATTCTCATCATGCTAGCAACATTATAGTAACATGCTAATCATGTTATCGACATGCCAGCAACATGATAATCATGTTAGCAACATGGTAATCATGCTTGAAACATGGTAATCATGCTTGAAACATGCTAGCAACATGCAAGTTACATGCTAATCATGCTAGCAAAATGCTAGTGACATGCTAATCATGCTAGAAACATGCTAGTGAGATGCTAATGATGCTAGAAAAATGCTAGCAACATGCTAGTCGCATGCTAATTATGCTAGAAACATGCTAGCGACATGCTAGTCATTTATATGTAAACTAAAAAGTTAAGGGCCTAAAATTTAACCTTGTGGTATTCCGATTCAACAAGTTTGAATAGATGACTGGGTGGTATTTATTTTAACACACTGCTGCCTGTGTTCTAGATATGATCTAAACCAAGTTATTGCATCATGTGACAAGTTACAATTTTCTAGTTTATTTAAAAGAATTTCGTGGTTCACAGTATCAAAGGCTTTTTTTCAAGTCGAGAAATACTGCTCCCACTACATTACCTTCATCTAATGACTGTTTTATCATTTCAGTGAGGTAGCTCAACTCTGTTGAGTACCGTGGTCTAAACCCAAATTGTTTGGCATGTAGAAGATGATTACTTTCAAGATAATCGACAAGTTGTTTGGCAAGTATTTTTTCAAGAACCTTTGAGAGTGCAGGTAAAATTTAAAATCGGTCTATAATTCGAGACCTGGTCAGATGCTCCAGACTTAAAGACTGGAGTTATAATAGCCGTTTTCCATTGCTGAGGGAATTAATTTGATCTTATGGATACATTTACTTCATGAGTAACTGGCATTAAGAGGAGAGAACTGTGTTTTTTTTATAAAAGCTGTCTCCAAGACAAAGTTATCCTTGGCCTTAGATTGCCGTAACTGTCTAAAAACTTCAGCAGTTTCTCTCTGGTCTACCTCTTTTATATAAAAACATGTTGTTCGGTCTCTCAGTATGTGTTTTAATTGTTAAAAGCCAATTCCTCAGCTGATTGGATAAAAAATCTATTAAATTGGTTTGCAATTTCAGTCCTCTCATTATTGACGATTCCATCTATATCTAATTCCGCTATTCATTTTTGTTGTTCAGGCACACGATTAGTTAAAATATTTAGGTGTTTCCAAAGTTCTGAACTTTTCCCTCCTGATTCAGCCATCAGTTTCATAAAGTAGTTTTTTTTTTTTTGCTTTGCGTAACTTCCTAACTACTTTATTTCTTAATCCTTTAAAAACAAAAATATCTGTGTTAGTTTTTGTTAATAATGAATGTTTGAGCGCAAGGTCTCTTTTTTTCATCAGCTGGAAAATATCCTTATTCAGCCATGGTAAAGCCCTTCTACATTGTGAATACTTCAGTACCTGAGTATATTTCTGAATCACATCTGTTAGTGTTTTCATCATTGTAGTACAGCAGGTTTCTAAATCATGAGTTTGCTTAACATTATTCCAATTTATATTCTGCAGTTCATCTTCAAGATGAGTTATTTTATTCTTGGGAATACCTGTAAATTCTAATTTATCGCTGAATATTACAGAAGGATTGTAGATGGTTTCTGGAGAGCTTTCTAAGAATTAAAATCATATTGTGATCAGAAAGACCTGTGATTAAGTTGTACGTTTACTCGCTCAATTCTATTTGTGAAGATCAAGTCAATTAGAGTTTTTCTGCTTTTTGTTAATCTTGTCGGTTCTTTGATTATTTGGTGGAAATTATGTTTTTGAGTAGATCATTTTTAACTTTTGCCTATTACTATTACTTAACCAATTTATGTTAAAATCTCCTTGGAAGATAGATATCTCACAGCGACAATTTAACTGTTTAAGTAAAAAAATAAATCATCACACCGCCCCACCCCTGCCGGTTAGTCTGTCTTTTCTAAAACAAATATAACCAGGTACATCAATCATGTTTCTGTTTAGTCAGGATTCACTTAAACACAGATAATCCAAATTGGAGTCTGTCAGTAAATGTTGAATCTGGTCTATTTTTGATGTAATACTTCGAATATGTCCAAAAAAAATTTGTCTTGATATATCATTAAAAGGTGGAGGGACAACTGATTGATTTCTAGCCAAAGAAAAGGCCTTGAGCTGGTGGAACAAGCAGGAACCACATTCAAAGCAGCATTGTCAAAATACATCCATTTTCTCTGTACCTGTTGGTCGATTCTAGTCTTTGATGCATGCATTTCTTTGAATTGAGGTATCTTTGTTGAAAAGCATTGGCTAAAATGTTGCAATCTGATGTAAAATGCTGAATAAAAGGATAGATGTGGAGCCACACCTGTCCTCAGCGGCCATCTTGGATTTTTTTCATATGCTGTGTTGTATTTATCTATCATTCTTTCTTTCAAACTAATCTATCTATCAATCTAACTTTAAACTACTTTAAACTTCTAACTTCTTTAAACTTCTTCAAACTTTCTGGTCAGGCTTTCTCAATGTCAATGTCAATGTCACCTTTATTTATATAGCGCTTTAAACAAAATACATTGCGTCAAAGCAACTGAACAACATTCATTAGGAAAACAGTGTCAATAATGCAAAAATGATAGTTAAAGGCAGTTCATCATTGGATTCAGTTATGTCATCTCTGTTCAGTCAAACTGACTCAAATGATTCGCAAACACGCTCCGAACTCCCGAACTGATTCAAATGATTTGCGATCCCAAACTGACTCAAATGATTCGCGAACACGCTCCGAACTCCCGAACTGATTCAAATGATTTGCGATCCCAAACTGACTCAAATGATTCGCGAACACGCTCCGAACTCCCGAACTGATTCAAATGATTTGCGATCCCAAACTGACTCAAATGATTCGCGAACACGCTCCGAACTCCCGAACTGATTCAAATGATTTGCGATCCCCAAACTGACTCAAATGATTCGCGAACACGCTCCGAACTCCCGAACTGATTCAAATGATTTGCGATGCCCCAACTGACTCAAATGAGTCGCGAATCCGCTCCGAACTCCCGAACTGAATCAAATTATTCACGCTCCGAACTGCCAAACTGACTCAAATGATTCACGCTCTGGTTTTCAAATGATATGTGATCCCAAACTGACTCAAATGATTCGTGAACACGCTCCGAACTCCCGAACTGATTCAAATGATTTGCGATCCCCAAACTGACTCAAATGAGTCGCGAACACGCTCCGAACTCCCGAACTGATTCAAATGATTTGCGATCCCCAAACTGACTCAAATGAGTCGCGAATCCGCTCCGAACTCCCGAACTGATTCAAATGATTTGCGATCCCCAAACTGACTCAAATGATTCGCGAACACGCTCCGAACTCCCGAACTGATTCAAATGATTTGCGATGCCCCAACTGACTCAAATGAGTCGCGAATCCGCTCCGAACTCTCGAACTGATTCAAATGATTTGCGATCCCCAAACTGACTCAAATGATTCGCGAACACGCTCCAAACTCCCGAACTGATTCAAATGATTTGCGATCCCAAACTGACTCAAATGATTCGCGAACACGCTCCGAACTCCCGAACTGATTCAAATGATTTGCGATCCCAAACTGACTCAAATGATTCGCGAACACGCTCCGAACTCCCGAACTGATTCAAATGATTTGCGATCCCCAGACTGACTAAAATGATTCACGCTCCGAACTCCCGAACTGACTTAAATGATTCATGCTCTAGTTTTCAAATGATTTGCGATCCCCAAACTGACTCAAATGATTCGCGAACACGCTCCGAACTCCCGAACTGATTCAAATGATTTGCGATGCCCCAACTGACTCAAATGAGTCGCGAATCCGCTCCGAACTCTCGAACTGATTCAAATGATTTGCGATCCCCAAACTGACTCAAATGATTCGCGAACACGCTCCAAACTCCCGAACTGATTCAAATGATTTGCGATCCCCAAACTGACTCAAATGAGTCGCGAATCCAATCCGAACTCCCGAACTGATTAAAATGATTTGCGATCCCAAACTGACTCAAATGATTTGCGAACACGCTCCGAACTGATTCAAATGATTTGCTATCCCAAACTGACTCAAATGATTCGCAAACACGCTCCGAACTCCCGAACTGATTCAAATGATTTGCGATCCCAAACTGACTCAAATGATTCGCGAACACGCTCCGAACTCCCGAACTGATTCAAATGATTTGCGATCCCAAACTGACTCAAATGATTCGCGAACACGCTCCGAACTCCCGAACTGATTCAAATGATTTGCGATCCCAAACTGACTCAAATGATTCGCGAACACGCTCCGAACTCCCGAACTGATTCAAATGATTTGCGATCCCAAACTGACTCAAATGATTCGCGAACACGCTCCGAACTCCCGAACTGATTCAAATGATTTGCGATCCCCAGACTGACTAAAATGATTCACGCTCCGAACTCCCGAACTGACTTAAATGATTCATGCTCTAGTTTTCAAATGATTTGCGATCCCCAAACTGACTCAAATGAGTCGCGAATCCGCTCCGACCTCCCGAACTGATTCAAATGATTTGCGAACCCGCTCCGAATGATGCACACACACACAAGTACAGTAAAGAAAAAAGCATTTGAATTTTCTTTTTTTTTCGGAAATGTATTGCATTTTTTTTTCTTTAAATCAGGGTCAAGGGAGACCAAGGACTGGAGGATGTACAGATCGCCAGGTTCATGTTTTCTTCAAAAGGCACGGACCAACATAGTTTCATATCTGGTAAAAGTGTTCATAATCAAAGGTGAATAGATATGAGGTACGGTGACCCTCTTTTAGTTACCCTTTCAGCACACTGCTGTTTATGTGTTAATCTAAGTGGATTTTTAATTATGTATTTAACTGCTAAATCTTCAGGACATTAAAGAGCCATATCTAGTCTGGGTCATAGCTGTGATTTATTTTTATTTATTTTATTTTTTTTACCCCATATTTGTAGAAAAAAACCTGACAAAGCAAATCCAGTTCTTTGACAGGAAAATTAGCACCAGTTGAATTCAGCAGGTGTTTGAGTGTCCTCAATCCATCCAAACTCATAGAGAATTAACATTATTCTCTACTAGCTTCTCTAATCTTGAAATCTATTTTTTTTTATATTTATTATAGAATTAACAAAATGCAAAAAAGGCCTCTAACACTAGCTTGTTCTTGTTTTCTTTTTAATTATATAATATATATATTTTTAAACTTGCTATGTGCACTGCGTCAACCTAACTGTGACTTGTTATAGCACTTATGTATTATTGCTCTTTTGTTGATTTTAATTTCTTCCATTGCCACTTTGGATAAGTGTCTGCTAAATGACTAAATCTAAATATACATCTTCACAGGCATCATGAGAAGCTGCTATGTCAGCATCTAAATTTAGCTCTTCAATATCTTAATGATTTAGCAGTTAAATACATAGTTAAAAATTCACTTGGACATATGCATGAACAGCAGTGTGAAGACAGAGTAAAGAAAGCAGGGCCTCCATAGCTCATATCTCTCAGATTAGTACATTTTGTGTGTATCAGTCCAATGTGCCACAGCTGCTCTGAGCTTCGACTGCCTTCTGAGGAGAGTGCATGAAGAGTCCAGGCTTCTGCAAAGGTGTACAAGTCTGCCTGGATGCTTAAGAGAAAAGTGTACTGTACACTAAACAGGTCCTCAATAAGTCAGCATGTCTGAGTCCTTGATTCTGACATCACACCAAATGCAGTCAATCCTATTAGAAACAGGTTTAAAAACAGATCAGTTATTTATTAATAATTGTAATATATTTTGTTACATAAAAGTGACATTAAAAGCTACCTACAGATAACGTAAGTTACTAAATTTAGGACTAAATGAAATTTCAGACAACTGTATTTTACCTTTGATTATGAACACTTTTACCAGATATGAAACTATGTTGGTCCGTGCTTTTTGAAGAAAACATGAACCTGGCGATCTGTACATCCTCCAGTCCTTGGTCTCCCTTGACCCTGATTTAAAGAGAAAAAAAATGCAATACATTTCCAAAAAAAAAAAAAAGAAAATTCAAATGCTTTTTTCTTTACTGTACTTGTGTGTGTGTGTGTGCATCATTACAGTCTGTAAAAAGGGTTCATATATGTATCTCTTATCACAAGACTGCAATCACTAGCAATCAGAAGACTTCCAGTTAATCAAGTATCTAGAAAAGATCTACTCTATGAACAATGCATTAAATGACATTAAATAAAGACAAAAATAAATTAAACAAGCAAATGAAATGATAACTCACATGTATCTGGTCCACTGATGAAGTCATGGGACAAGTCAAGTGAATTATTAATCATTTTCTAACAGGCATCCAATACTGACTTCAGGAAAAGGGGAATAACCAATGACATTTGAGATAACAACTAAAACAGCAAGCCATGACTGACAAAAATAAAATTGTTCACGCGAGCAGAGGTGAGAAGATCGAGCACGAGGATGTGGGGAATGACCATGCGCCCGCGAGGGCTTGTATTGCGCGCAGAGGACATGTCACATGCGCGCGGGAGTTTGAAATGAGCTCGCGGGCTCCCGTTTCCTCGGGTCCTATTTAGTTTTCCTCTCGCGGAAGTGATTTACAGCTCGCGCAAGCATCAGTTGTATGCTTGGTTATTATTGGCATTGATTTGCCGTCATACCGAACTGATTCAAATGATTCGTGACCCCGCTCCGAACTCCCAAAATGACTCAAACGATTTGCAAACCCGCTTTGAACTCTCAAACTGACTCAAATGAATCACGCTCTGAACTCCCGAACTGATTCAAATGATTCACGCTCCGAACTCCCAAGCTGACTGATTCGCAAACCCGCTTTGAACTCCCGAACAGACTCAAATGATTCGAGAACGCGCTCCGAACTCCCGAACTGATTCAAATGATTTGCGATCCCGAACAGACTCAAATGATTCGCAAACCCGCTCCGAACTCCCGAACTCAAATGATTCGCAAACCCGCTCCGAACTCCCGAACTGATTTAAATGATTTGCGATCCCCAAACTAACTCAAATGATTTGCGAATCCGCTCTGAAACTCCCGAACTGACTCAAATGATTCGCAATCCCCAAACTGACTCAAAT
Source organism: Carassius carassius (assembly GCF_963082965.1). Taxonomy (NCBI): domain Eukaryota; kingdom Metazoa; phylum Chordata; class Actinopteri; order Cypriniformes; family Cyprinidae; genus Carassius; species Carassius carassius. The sequence continues at coordinate 28,080,651 of NC_081791.1, forward strand.
GATTCGATCCCGCTCCGAACTCCCAAACTGACTCGCGAACCCGCTCAACTACTGAACAGACTCAAATGATTCGCGAAAACACGCTCCAAACTCCCGAACTGATTCAAATGATTTGCGATCCCAAACTGACTCAAATGATTCGCGAACACGCTCCGATCTCCCGAACTGATTCAAATGATTTGCGATCCCCAAACTGACTCAAATGAGTCACGAATACGCTCCGAACTCCCGAACTGACTCAAATAGTTTGCGATCCCCAAACTGACTCAAATGATTCGCGAACCCGCTCCGAACTCCAAAACTAATTAAAATTATTCACGCTCCGAACTCCCGGACTGACTCAAATGATTCACGCTCCGAACTGCCAAACTGACTCAAATGATTCACGCTCCGGTTTTCAAATGATTTGCGATCCCCAAACTGACTCAAATGATCCCAAACTGACTCAAATGATTCGCGAAAACGCTCCGAACTCCCGAACTGATTCAAATGATTTGCGATCCCCAAACTGACTCAAATGATTCACGAACCCGCTCCGAACTCCCAAACTAATTAAAATTATTCACGCTCCGAACTCCAGAACTGACTCCCAAAATGACTCAAATGATTTGCAAACCCACTTTGAACTCCCAAACTGACTCAAATGAATCACGCTCTGAACTCCCGAACTGACTCAAATTATTCACAATCCGAAGTTCCCATCCAAATCAAATGACACCGCCAGCGCTACTATTAACCCCTAGTTGCTCCAGAGGTGTGCGACCTCTGACATATATAGCAATTGTAAGTCGCTTTGGATAAAAGCGTCAGCTAAATGAATAAATGTAATGTAATGTAAATGTAGTGGGTGTTGATCCCTGGGAATGAATACTTGGCAACAAACGCTGCTTCTCGCGAGATGCGAGTAGGCGCGCGTGCCACATGTGCTTTGACATCACAAATCAAGCATCATCATCACGTCACTCACATCATGAGAGCGTTTTAGCGTAGCGTAGTCAGAAGCGTCGGTTCGGTTGTCTGTGGATGAACAAGCAGCATTCTAAAATGTCAGGTAAATGGGGAAAGTATGGAAAGAAGTATCGCAAAGAATGGGAGACAGAGAAAGGATTAAAGGAGTGGATTCGAAGTGTTCCAAATGATGATAGAAAAGCGTTCTGCAAATATTGCAAATATGAAGTAAGAGCTCACCACGGTGATCTGGTAGCTCATGCTGCGACTGAAAAACATAAAAAAAATGCGGCTCCTTTCTCAAATGCCAGAACATTATTTGACACAGGCAGTTCCTTTCTAAGAAATAATGCACCTGTGAAAGAGGCAGAGTTGAAGCTGGCTGCCCATGTTGCTTGTCACTCGAGCACTTCAACTGTTGACCACTTAGGAAGTGTTGTGAAAGAAATTTCGAAAAAAGGCATTAGTTTACATCGAACGAAATAAACAGCACTAATTAATTCAGTGATAGGACCAGTAGTACATGAAGACCTTTTGGAGGATGTAGGAAGTGGACCATACTCTCTAATTGTTGATGAGAGCACTGATGTCACGACCAAAACACAACTGTGTATAGTCATCAGATATTACAGCAAAAAGCTCTCACGAATCATTAGCACTTTTGCAGGAATGATCAATATAGTAGCTGGTGATTCACTTACCATAGCAAATGCTTTATTCAAATTTCTGGATGAAAACAAATTGTCCATACTGAATTGCATCGGTCTTGGAACTGATGGCTGTAACACAATGTGTGGGCAACATAATTCAGTGCTACAGAAATTCCATGACCGCAATCCTCATATTGTCTACATAAAGTGTGTGTGCCATTCTCTTCAGCTCTGTGCATCAAAAGCCGTCAGTGTCCTCCCCAGAAATGTTGAGTACATGGTTTCTCAGACCTACACTTGTTTTTCAAATGACACCCAGCGTCTCCAAAAATATTCTGAACTGTACAAAACCATAAATCTATGGAATAAGTGACCAAGCTGAACAGGACATGGAACGCAGGTGCAGGGACTACATGCTAGAGTTATCGAAGGAAATTAGGAAGAGACTTCCAGATAACATTAAACAGTTAGAGGCTCTCAAATTCCTGTCACCGAGTCGTACTCTGTCGTCAAGTAAGCCAAGGATTGATGATCTTCCCTTTTTCCACCTCTTCAAGGGAGATGTAGGAAAAGCAGAGCAACAGTGGAGAGTAATTCACACTCTGGAATGGAACAATGCAGAAGATGGCAAAACAGAGGACTTCTGGGTAGAAGTTTCTGCATACACAGATACTGCAGGTGATAGAAACTTTGAAGATCTTGGGAATTTTGCATCGAGTCTTCTTGCTCTACCATTCAGCAATGCAGCAGTTGAGCGTTCATTTTCCCAAATGTCACTGATAAAGAACAAGCTACGAAACAGGCTAGAGCAGAATTCTTTGCTAAATATAATGAGGATTTGAGCTTACATGCAAAGAAGAAACATATGCTGCCATGAATTTAAACCATCACCACGGATGCATTCTCTCTTTACTGCTGAAATCTATTCAGCACCACCTGAGAAGGGTGGGGAAGAGAGCACCAATGTCTAAAATAAAACAGCCCTGAGATTGTATATAGTTCTGTTCAAATCTGTAATCAAAAGGAGGCTGCGCAGTTAGACCATCTAAGAAGAAAATGTTGTGAAAAGTTCTGAAAAAAGAGAAGACAAACAAAAACAAAAACAAAGGGACAAGTGTTCAAGTTCACCCAGTAAGCATATTTGTAATAATATTGATAAAAGCCAGTGTATGTTAATTTAGTTTAACAGTGTGTTAATTTTAATATTGATGCTTGTGTGTAAACAGAACAGCCGCAGATCTGGAGAGAAAAGCATCAGAGAGAAGTGCTGAGAAGAGAAAAAGTAAGTACAAGTTAGTACTTCTGACTAGGGTCAGAAAATATCAGAGAGGATATGTTCTTATTTGACCTTCATTGTATGAGATTGTGTATTAAAAAAAACACAGTGTGTGATATTAAGAATTTGGGTCAGACAAAAGGCGAATACTTTAAACTTAAACTTATATAAATTTATTTTAAGGCCCTTTGTGGGAATCCAGCCATTGTCTAATCTGATTGGACACTGATAAATTGGGCTAGTTTTCATTCCATTTGGGCGGGTTTTGAGTTGTCATTGGGCTGGAAATATTTCTGGGACCTGGCAACCCTGGATGTTTTTAGCTCGATGCGGTGAGGACGCACCTGGATTAACGAGCGCGCGTCACTTCCATTATAAGCGCGCATACCGTGCGCCTACATTTGAAATAACGAACTTGAGCGTGCAAAAGACGCGATATGTGAATGGCCCCTTACTTATAGCATTGTTTGCTGCTCTTTATAATTTCATTCTTTGTCATTTATGTGAAATTATGTACCACAACTTAACAGTTTTGCTTTATGGATTAAAATTTTTATCTGTTGAACACCAAACATAAACAAAAAGATGCAATAAACTCATTATTTTCATTAATTTTACAAAGTAAACTATTTGTTTGCATTTGCGCGAGCATGTTAGAGCCAGAGGTGGGTAGAGTACCCAAAAACTGTACTCAAGTAAAAGTAAAAGTTCTAGTCTTGAATAGTTACTTGAGTAAGAGTAAAAGAGTATCAGATAAAAAAACTACTCAAGTAGTTAGTTACTAGTTACTTTGGGTCATATATACTGAGCCTATTTTTATTTAGATATATAGATAAAATGTATGTAATATATGTGTGCGTGTATAAATCTATATATTTCATCAGCCTTTACTCCAATTTATGTAATTTATTATAAAACCCTGTCTGTTTACTTAAGTAACAGATATAGGTGTCATGCCATAACATATTTTTAATACGACTGACTTTATATTAAATGTGAATTTAACATTGAAAGTTAATGTGATATAAATATTGCTACTAATCTTTCATTGTTCAGAAAGAGAGCAAATAACATTTACATTATTAAAGATCATTTACAATGACAGTCTAGATTTCAATCACTTTCAGAAACTCCCATTAAAATCACTGAAACTGTTAACACTGTGAAATCAATATCTTAATTAAAGATTCGTACACACATCTGCACTTTGTTGTTTCTGACGAGAGAATTCGCCAGAAAGAGGTATTCAGTCAGCGAGCGAGTGAAGGAAGCACCGGCATTTCAGCGATGACTCATCTGAACGCCTCTGATTGGCCAATGCTTTAATAAGCTCAACAGAATCATGTGTGATTGGTTATAATGCATGTGATTGTATTAAAATTAATAAAATCTTAATCGGCTATTTTTTGTCTTTTGGAAGCTGCATTCAACTTGACTCCCCTCTGTTATAAGCCACACACGTACAACAAACTAATGTCACAGTGGTATCGTGTACTGTAATCGAATGTAGCCCAAGTTATTACCTGTTAAACAGTAGACAGCACACGCGGTGTTCATCTAATAAGGATCTCCATCGCTAGCAAATAATAACCTTTGCAGATTTCAATTCAGTGCAGTTCCAGCCACGTTTTCAACGCTGCTGTTCTTAAACGTTACAACTCCGAGTGAACCACTTCAGACGCTCCGCGCGTGCGGCAGGGAACTGAACGACTCATTCAAACTGATTCATGAACCAATTCACTCGTTTGCCAATTGGTTTGATCAAGCCTTTGAACAGAATTGACTCAAAAGAATGAATCATTTGCGAATGGGCATCGCTCATTGTCCAGAGAAAAGTAGACGGCGCGTTTGGAATAAACTGAAGCATTATAACATTTATTGCATTAAGATAAAGTAAAGAGAGGAGCGTCGCCCACAGTAACGAAGTAAAAGTACAGATTTTTTTCCCAAACATTTACTCAAGTAAGAGTATAATGTACCCATCTTTAAATATACTCCGAAAAGTATTAGTTACCCCAAAAAATTACTCAAGTAAATGTAACGAAGTAAATGTAACTCGTTACTACCCACCTCTGGTTAGCGCTGTCTCGCGAGTGCAGTGCACGTTTCTGAATTCCAACGGTCGAGAAGAGACTGATCCCCGTCTGCTGATTTAAATTAATGTTCTGACGGAAATATTGTTGTGGTAAGTCAGAGAAATGCATTTTTTAAAAGTAATTTACTTTTTATAAGCTTTAAACCCATTAGTAATTAAGTTGTCAATGTTTCTACAGCGGATTTACACTAAAACACGAAAGAGCCTGAACCACGATTGTGTCACAAGTTGCCTTACATCAGTAAGTGTTGTTGTGCTTGTTGCAAACTGTTACATTTTGTGTTTTCTGATCCTAAGCTTAGTTTTTAATTGCAGATAGTGCTCTAAGCTAGTTTTTGACAGCACACTTAAATGGTAATGAAGAACAGCCCTACAGAACAGCTCTAGAACAGAACAGAACAGAACAGAACAGCCATACAATCTTTAGTATGAGACATACGGCCACATCAAGTTTTTTATTATTCTTGATATCCATGAATAAAAGTCTTGTGGGTTTGGAACAACAAAGGTAAACAAGTAAATGGTGACAGAATTATTTGGGGGGAGGGGGGGTGAATGAATGCTTTAATTCTACTGATAATTGATTTTCAGTTATTTGTGCTATGTCACTTCTAAATATTTTTCCTTATATGAACTGTCTTTTGCTCATTTCAGCAAACAAAAAGATGCAAGACTGCAAACTTTCCAGTACTCCTGTGAACTGATAATCCGGTTTCCACCCAGTCCCAGGAGGTTTGTCTGTTTTATCCTTCTTCACTAAAATGTGTTAAAATTGCTTGGTTATTGACCAGTAATGCTAAGAGATTGTAGATATACAACAGGAATTTTGTTATTTACTACTTTTTTCAGATTATATTAAACCTGGAAAATATTGGAGAAGATCAATTAAGTTTTCAGGAGCACATTACTGTGATAAATGCTGAACTATGTAAAAGACAACCTGACTACACCAACATATCAAAAATCCAATGAGATGCGCTCTTTTTAAAAGAGTTGATTTAATGACAAAATCAACATGAGAGGTCATGGACATGTTCCCATTTCTTCGGGTTCCACAACTTGTGAGTATTTGTCTTTAGTGCTGTTTCCTTTGAGTTTAGTATTTCCATTGTTTGGCCATTTTGAGATGCTTCGCATTGAGTGAATCCTGCCAGGTTAACTGATTAACCCCTTGTGTCAGTTCCAAAATCAAACAATCATCTCAATATAAAAATATAAAAAATGTATTGTCAGGCCTTCTCTGGGCACCTTTATGTAAAATAAGTATTAATTCCCTTTTCCAATCATTATTGGATTAAAGCCTCCTGTTGAGTTGAAACACTGAGTTCAGATTCTGCTTTGTGGTCAGATTGGCCCACGTTGGTTTTGATTTAATTTGCCCAAAATATAGGCTATAAAAAACACTAAAGATCTGTGTTTTTTTTTTATTTTTATTTTTTTTATGTTTTTCAAGGGTTGAGTTTTGGCAAATTGCATTGGAAACTAACGGGGGTCAGTTTGACCCCAACCCAGAAGTCCTTCCAATTTCTGTTCAGGCTTTTCAAAACAAGTGTATGTGTCGAAACTTAGCATGTGTTTTCATAATGCTAATGAAAAACATCCACCAAAATTTCAAAAGGAAATAATAAGTTTAACTAGTATTTCGAGCAGTTTGAAAATATGCACGTGGGTCTATTTGCCCCAACATAAGTTTTAACAATATGTGCACAGCCTTTCGAGAACACATCTATATAGTGAAACTTTGCATGCACATTCATGACCATAAATGAATAACATCCACCAAATTTCAAGTAGAAATAAATAGTTTAACTGGTATTTCAAGCAGTTTAATCAATGAGTGTCAGTAACATTGAATCCCCAACACAACAGAAGGGTTCAAATATATCATCATCCCTTTACTATAGATATCAAACCATTATAAATATCCTACTTTCTTGGATTTATTTATCTTTATTCTCTCTTATTATTTGCTCTGTAACAATAGATTCTTTATTTACCCTAGTGAGTGTAACCATTAAGATAAATTAGTATGCGATGTGTGTTTTCTTGTTCTGTCATTTACAAAAGACTGTCAATGTTTTCAAAAATGTGTTATACAGATGATGCATCTAAGCAGTAAACATCTAAATTTGCACACAGGTAGGTAGTTAATATTGTTAACTGAAACTAAATTAAATAAAACCTAAAAGTGAAATAGAACTGGATTGCATAACATTCAACTAAATAAATTATTTTAAACGTATTTTATTTAAACTATATTCTATGGCACCATTTCTTATTTTTGATTAGTTTAAATACTAAAATAAACAATTAACTCTAAAAACTTTAACTTAAATTGAAATGAAAACAGAAGATATAAAAAATAAAGTTTTATTCAAAATATTAGCAAAAAATAATAGTATATTCAATAAAAATTATGTAGCAATAATACTAAAATAACGCTTTATCAAACGGTATAAATCTAATATCTGTAATCCTTTAAATAACAAATAAACAAGCGGAGCTGTACTTTATGATTTTTATTAGAAAAAAGGAAATCGGTTAAGTTTGCGATCAAAAAGAAAAAACGAATAGGTTTAGATAATAAAGCAAAACTTTGCAAATTTAGGGTTTGAAGTAACAATGTTTTCTTCACTGAATAAAAACGGATGCTGATGCATTAATCATGTTTTTTTCTGAAGAGAAACTTCATTATTTTGTGTTGGTTTTAAACGATGTTGGTAAAGAGGCTGAAGACAGCATTAATACATGAATAATTTCTCTTAACTGTAGACATGGACTAATGTTTAGTACAAAGCAGTCAACTGTTGTTGGCACAAATTAAACTTTCTATTCAGTGTTTCTGTGATCTTTACTCTGATAGACTCTGGAGGTGTGTGTGTGTGTGTGTGTGTGTGTAGGTTTTATCGGCTACGCTCCTGAGATTCATGCCATAGTGAAGCAGTGGAAACACAAAGACGATGATGACGACCAGCTGTTCTACACACACATCTACCTGGATAAAGAGCAGAGGGTGTGTGTGTGTTTGTACAGTTATTAACAGAGATCATCTTTACTGTGACATTATGGAACGACAAACATTTTTGTTAACTGAAATAAAGATGTAATATATGAACATCTTAGGATTTATCTTAAGAACTTTCTTATCAATTAAGAAGCAGTTTCTCGTAAGGCTGAATACGGTTTCTCTTTTCCAGAGGAAGTTCAACATCACACTGGACCACAAATCCCACATTTTTCAGAATCTGAATGGAGCCGTAGGTACACATGCACATTTCTGTGAGGTTCGCTGAAGTCCTGCTGTAGTTTGGCCTGTTTAGTGTGATTTTTGTCTGATGGATGTGTGTTATTCCAGAGGAAGTGGTCCTGAAGTTTGAGAAATCCAGAGTCAGAGCTCGGAAAGTGGCCTATGATACATTTCCGGTCGTTATCCATGGCAACGGCCCGACTAAAGTAAACACAACATTCTTTTTGCACAGGAATATCTCTGTTACATCTTTGTCCACATGTAACCTACAGACATTTGCTTTACTGCTAATCACACTATGATATGCATGTACACCAATGAAAAGATTAATAAAAAATAAAAAAAGTTAATTAAAAATTTAAAGAAATTATTACATTTATTCAGCAGTGATGCTTTAATTTAATCAAAAGTGACAGTAAAGACATTTATAATAATACAAATGATTTTTATTTAATATTATAGTTAGAACTTTCTGTTCATCAGTGAATCCTGAAAAATAAAATCTATCACAATTTTCACAAAAATATTGTGCAGCACAATTTTTTCCAACATTGATAATAATCAGAAATGTTTCTTAAACAGTCATCACCATATTGTTATATTTAAATATTATTCATTAAAATTATACGGAGAGAGACGTAAGAATCTGTGGTGTTGAATCTGCATGATATTTCATTTTTTTAAGTGTATTTAATAAAAAAAAATTAAATATAATTATTTATAAATGCAATAGGATACCAATATATTTACAAATTAAAATGTTAAATATTTAATAAGTACGTATATAAAAAATTAATTGAAAAAAATATCAAGAGTGAGTTAATTAAAAAAATGTAAAATGTTTACACAATTTTATCGCACTTTTTATTTGTCATATATATAAATATTTAAATTTTCCAAACATAGATTTTAGCACAATTATTGATAGTTTAGATGTGAAAATATCTTAGTTTAATTGGCAAAGACATCACAATGTTATGAGTAAATCAACTTGAATTTGGAGCAGGACTAACTGTTTATCTGACCATTGTTCAGGAAACCTGTTTGAAAGCGTTGGATCACTGGTAACATATGGACTATTTGTTTTGTGTGTGTGTGTGTGTGTGTGTGTGTGTGTGCATAGCTCCTGCTGAATTATCTGGGTAACTATGTGCCGGCCGCGTGGACATACGAACACGGATGTGGGATCTGTGACGATGATTTTCTGGACCTGAGCAGTCTATCTGTGAGTGGTCGACATGAACACAATCTGACAAGCCTGTGCTGTGTGCTTTAGGAGGATGAGACTGTATGTGTGTGTGTGTGTGTGTGTAGGAGGAGATGTCGCTGGTGCATGTCACTGTGTTTATTGAGCAGCCAACGCCGTTTCTGGAAGAATTTCTGGAAAGACTCGTAACTTTGAACTACCCACACACATGCATATGACTCTTCATACACAACAACGTATGTACACAACAACAACTACATAAATTTTAAATGAATACATTAAATTATAAAATTTTATTTTCATACATGATGTAATTTCACACCAGAGCTCAACCAATAATGATTTTTTTAAATAAGCGATATCAATACGGATAATTTGCATGTTTATGTACTGATATTCAAAACCGATATTTGTTTATTTTAGTGTTTTCCTTTTGTTTTTGACAGTGATAACATCATCACTGAACTGAACAAACCGTTATATTTTTAACACTTTTGATCCTTGATTTCTCTTTCATCTACAATTTAAAAATATCTTAAAAAAAAAAATTATGTTAGAAAGATAGTATTCTTTTCTTAAAATATTAAAACATTAAATTTCATATTACAACAGTTAAAACATTGCATGTTTTTATATAATTTATCGGTGGACCCAATATTACTAAACCAATATCCAATTGTTGGAAAAAGCTTAAATATCGGCATAAATATCGGTAAAACCGATTATCGGTTGATCTCAAGCAAACACACACACCCTCATATGGCCCTTCATATGTGATGTGTGTACGTTTCATGCTAACTGAGGTACATACATGTGCTGGTGAAACACACAAGTCACATGTCCACACACACACTAACTGTGTGCAGGTTGTGTATCACGAGCAGCACATGGAGCGGTTCTGGACGTGTCATCGCTCGCTGTTCCCAGGGGCGAGATTTATCGGACCATCTTTCCCATGATTCCCTTGACTGTGTGTTTGTGTTTCAGGGAGGCGTGTAAGAAGGACGTCTCCTGCGATTATTTCTTCAGTATCGACTCTGATGTTGCTCTGACCAATCCAGATGTTTTGCGGATTCTTATCGACGAGAACAAGTGAGTGAACATGAGCAGACGTGCCACATTATGAGCCACATGTTTCCACAGTATCATACTTTGTGTAAAATCATTTCATCATTTTATTTGATAAAAACCATCATCAAATAAAACCTAAACTCAAAGGTCTTCACTACAAACCTCTAAAATAAAAGTCTGAAGAAATTCTGAAAAATAAATATTATTATTTTGTAGTAAAATGTACATTGTAAATAAATTTAGAAATTATTAAAACACAACTTTTTATTTTTCATATGATTATATTTTAATGTTTTAATGTTTAATTTTATGAATTCATTTTATTTACCACTGCTTTTACACATAAACAAATGTAACACATACACATAACACATAAACAAATTTAATAGAGCTCTATTGTTACATTTCTAATTGTAAAACATTTTAATTTAGTTATTAAAGTTATTTAATTTATTAATTGGTTATTACACCGTAAAAGTTTTATAAACTCAGTTGATTTTTGAAGGTTACAATTTAATGATACTTTAAAATTAAAAAAACTTGGAAAACACAGAATTTAGGAAAAAATAATAAAATAAATAATAAAAATGGAATTTGGCAGATAAAACCGATTGAATTGGGCTCTTTTATTGTTAAATTATAGAAATAGTAAATGATTAAATAACTAAATGTACATGGTAAACGTTTTTAAAAATGTAATTGATTTTTGAATGTTAAAACATAAACTGAAAAATTTATTGAAATGTAAAACAATTTTAAAAAATAATAATAAATGCTTTTGGTGTGGGGTAAAAGGATTTCATAGGCCTTATCATTGTTATAATTTCAGTAAATTATAAAATTGTGAAAGCTTTATGAACTCAGTTGATTAGACATGCTTATTGATAGTTACTATTTAGTTTGCATATTAAATCAGAATCCATCAAATTTCAAAGAGACAACACAGGTTTTGGGGAACAAATTATAGGGCCCCATGATTTATGCAATGCAGAAAACGTGGATCGGAGTCAAAGAATCCAGTCAGATGACTGTGTGACATGGAATGTCATTGAATTTGGGCAAAATTTGGATAAACAAATTAAAAGTTGGGCTATACATCAAATCACAATATGGACTAGTGTCTGTGATTATTCAGTTTAACTCAAATACATTATGACAAATTACTATTGTACAGTAAAATGCAATTCTCAAAGTAATTACTATTATTATTATATTAATATATTCATGTTAATACATTATTTTAAGGAATCTTGCACAGTTTCCTGTATTTTATAGTAAATCTCTGTTAAAATAGAAAGATAAAAATAATTGTTACCTCTTTTCAGTTAATTTACAGATTCGATTGTTTTATGCTTTGATTTGATTACCACCGTTTTTATAATACATAATACATTTATAAAAACATGCAACGCAATATTTTTGAAAAAAGAAAACATTTTATAAGGCTCTATTATTGTAAAAATAATATGAATTCAGAGGTTTTTTTTCTCTCCAAGCACCAAACTAGGTTTTATTCTGACGGTTTGTTCATTTTTCAATCACTCTGATTTATACAACATTTTACTCCTAAAACACAGTGAAAATGTTTGTTTTCTGTCTGTTGACAGTAATTTCTGATTTATGGAGGGATAAAAAGAGAAATCCCGAAACTATGATGACAAAATAAAACATGAATTGAATCTGAAATCAGATTTCCGTTCTTAGTGCGTATTTGTTTAGACAATTCCTTTAGATTTCAGAAAATCTAAATGGTACAAAAACATGTTTGCAGTCTTACTGTAATCATCCAGCTGGGGAAGAAAAAAATCATCAAAGTAGTCCATGTGACATCAGAGGGTCAGTTAGAATATTTTGAAGCATCAAAAATACATTTTGGTCCAAAAATAGCAAAAATTATGACTTTATTCAGCATTGTCTTCTCTTCCGGGTGAACTAACCCTTTAAGTGTTTGCAGAATTATCGGATTTGCGTCATCGCGGACATCACACTCCCGAGACGAATGCGTAAAGTCTGAACTATTGAGGATGCACGTCCAAAATCATCGTACTTTGTATTGAGAAACGCGCGCAGACCTACATCATCAGACTATTTGCCTTATCTTCACTGTACTTTACACCGCGGTGGAAACACAGAAAGCAACAAGTCTGGGGGGAAATATTTCCTGGTACAATTGTTCCGGGTAATTTCGGTGGAAACGCAGCAGATAT
>NC_081791.1:28100851-28190851 GCF_963082965.1 Carassius carassius
CGAGTGTGTGTGTGTGTGTGTGCGTGCGTGCATGTGTATGTGTGCGTGCGTGCGTGCGTGTGTGTGTGTGTGTGTGTGTGTGTGTGTGTGTGTGTGTGTGTGCGTGCGTGCGTGCGTGGGTGTGTGTGTATGTGTATGTATATATAAATATAGGGATGAATTGTTTACAGTAAGATCAATTACAAAGTTACAATAATTACTTCTGAGTTTGGAGTTTGCGTGCGTGTGTATGTGTGATTGTGTGTGTGTGTGTGTGTGTGTGTGTGTGTGTGTGTGTGTGTGTGTGTGTGTGCGTGTGTGTGTATGTATAAATATAGGAGTTTGTTGATCTTCACTGACGTCACAGCAGACTGTCAGTAACTTCATGACATTTAGAGAAGTGATGATGTTAATTCACGTAGAGGGGCGGGCTTATAGACGTGTGTGTGTATTCTCCATCACACACTCGCTCCAGCATCGGTGTGTCTGATGGCGTTTCTCCGGTGGCTCCTCAGGCTGCTGACGGTCCTGATCGTCTCTCACAGTGTGTGTGTTTTGTTTTATTACACACCCATCACACACTCGTCCAGGTGAGCGTTCACATCACTCATATCGAGGCTCTTTCTGCTAGTCACTGCTATCAAAATGTCATTTATAGTTATTTAACTCTGAAGAAATAATGAAGTGTGAAATATAGGATGCAATTGAATGCAGTACATGTGAATTTTCCATGACTCTAATATGATGATCATTCTTCACTTGACATTGTGAACAACTGTGTGCTGTTTGAGAAAGGCACGGTGTGTAGGTTTAGATTTTTATCTCATGTTTTCCTAAAGTATTTTAAATCGCGTGAGAAAAAGCCCGATATGGTGAAATATGACTCTGTAATTATGCTAATCTAATTAAATATATATATATATATATATATGTGTTATTACAATAACACACCCAAGCGCAGCAGAAACATTTATTGAGTTGGTTTCAAACACCTATCAATTTCTTAGATTAGAATATTTTTAGAATTCTTACAATCTTTAGAATTCTGATGATGAATTCTTTAGAATGTTGTTGTTGTTGTTGTTTGTTTGTTTGTTTCTATGCAGGTATGAGATTTTTATGAAGCTACTTTTTTGAAGCAGACTGAAATAAATTACCAGCCACAACAGCACTTCATGAAATTAATTTATTAAGTATAGGATTCTGTAAAGAAAAAAAAATAAAGTCAAATAAAAGTATGAAAAGCACTTGCATTAATACATTTGATGAATTCATACAGGTGTTTATTACAGCACACGTTTTACATGTTTTACCCCTGTACTGTTCATCACGTTCTTCCTGTCTGTCTGTCTGTTTTTGTTTTTTCAAGTTGTGTGGAGATGAACTTGATGTTTTGCATTCGTTTCTGTAGACAAATGTATTTTTTTTTCCTTGCAGTGATGCACGCTTCAGCCCAGCTTTGGGTCAAATATTAACTCAAATGCAGAGGTAGAAAGAGTACCATTACATCAATGAAATTTTACTTTAGTAGAAGTTAAAGCACCAGTGTAAAAATCTACTCAATTTAAAAATAAAACTGTTTTAAAAAGTTACTTGGTTGCATTTTAACAGCGCGAGGGAGGCAGAAAAATGATGCAAAGTTGGGTTGAAACATGCCAGCATTTTTTAGAGCGTGCTTCTGAGTGTCATGTTCAACAACAGTCAAATATAGCCTTGCTTTGATTTGCATAATTATGTTCCTAAATCAATATCTATTCAACCAGTCCATGAACTTTGATCCTTGCGTATAAGAATCACTCCGAGATACTCAGATGATGATGAGGTGTGTGTGTGTGTGTGTGTGTGCTAAAGGCTTTCATCTCATGCAGAAGAATCTGAATTCCCTGTTACTCTTTCTTGCAGAGAAGCGATGAGGGACGCGCTTCAGCGGCTGCACTGCGCTAAACTCAGACGCAAGTTCTCCATCATCACAGACGCAAAAAGGTGCGAGAACCACGATCATGCAGCGCTCCTTGTGTGCTCTTTTCCTTACAGTGATTCAGAGGGAGGGCTGTAAAGCTCCAGGAATACATACATTCTAGTTTGTTACTGATGTCAAATTACGTATCAAAAATTGTAGTAGAAGGTCTTACAGGTTTGGAACGACACGAGAGTGAGTAATTATTGACAGAATTTTCATTTTTGAGTGAACTGTCTCTTTAAACATTACATTAAGTCAAGATTTCCCAAACTGGGGTTTGTGAAGGAACTACAGGGAGTCTGTGAGTTTAATGAAAATAAAAAAAAATACAAATTTTAAAGTCACTTTAAAATTAGGGTTAGGGTTAGGTTAAATTGATTTTATCGATTAACTCGAATGTGTAGTTTACATCGACTTGTTTGAATTGTTTTGAAAAAACAAACAGGGCTTGAACATATAACACAACATGTTTACACACGGTTAGACAGTTTCTGCTCGATGTACAAATAATATATATGTATATATACACAAAACTAAACCTAAACCAGCGGCATTACAAGATGGAAATATAGACTAGAAAATATTTTGATTTTAAGTAGGGAGGAAATTAGGCCATATCACCCAGGCCTAATTAAAATAAATAATTGTAAAATCAATCAACGTAAAATACCTACTATAAAATGAAATATTTTATTTGTGTAACCGTAACTTACGTCAGAAAACCGTGAACACGCAAATGTGATCCTTGCATGTTAAAATCTCAGGGGTTCTTCATATTATGTAAAAGAGAATCAGTTGACAAAAAAGTTTGTGCATTTTAATGTATTTGAAAGACAAAAGCCTTTCAAAGACATAGAAATGTTGAAATACTTTCTTACACCTGTAATGATCTTTGTGAATGCATGGTCAAATGCTGTGTTGCCACCTCAATAATGAACTGGTGTTTATGTGAAGGTCCACAAAACTGGAAGACTTTCTGAGAGTATATGAGCAGTAGCCTATTTTAGGAAGGAATACTGAACAGATGAAGAGCGAGTGGGAAGAAACAATCAATTATGAATAATTTATTGCTATTGTGTAAATATGTTATCATGAAATCCACAAAAAAGAGACTGTAGTCTGATTAAAAGTATTTTAAAATGTAATTACAAGTACTTAATTTTTATAATCTGTTTACATAATCCATATTACATGTTATCAGTTATTACCAGCTGTGATGATCATATTTATGTCTATTTAGTATTTAGTTATTACATTTTATTTCAGTTTTAATTATTTTAGAACATCAAGGATTCGACTGATTGAAACCACCAACATGAGTAAAAAATAGTAAAAAAAGGAACCTGTTCAAGTGAGTTGTTTGTGGATCTTTGCACTCAGACTGCAAAACTGCATTCATTTTCTTTTCTTTTTTTTTATGCTGTGGCGCTGGAGATAAATGCAATAGAATTATCATTCAAAACCGCAAAAAAGCTCAACAAAATAGTGTTTAATTATTTAATTTCTGAGATAATGAGTGAATCAGAGAAAACACACGTGCTTTTGTGCTCCGCTGCTGTTGGGAAACATTCTGTTTCCATGGCAACTTTGGAACAACAACAAGACACATCACTGAGTGATGACATCACAGACTCCGATTAAAAGGCAGAATACTGAGTGAAACGTTGCGAGTACAGACTGTAGCAACTCTTTTACAAACATATATTCAATCTGTACAGACAGTTTAAACTCACATTGTCAGATACAGATTATTGATCTGTCAGTCTCAGAACACCAGACAATGTCCACAGAGGTCAGAGAGGTGCTTCTGGAGGTTTACCTCAACGGTGCCTTCTACTGCAGGGAAAGTTACTGGGCATCAGATGATAAAGATGTGCAGCTGGAGTTTGAGATCACCGATTCCATCTATGACCTTCTCGGCTGCAGCGCATCTCAAGAGATAGATGTGCAGCTGGAGTTTGAGACGGACGATCACGTCTCAGTCGGTCACTGCAGTCCAGGAGAGATGCACATGGAGCTGGAGACTGAAGAGAATCAGAACATCTCAGTCTGTGAAGTGAAAGACTTGCAGCTGGAGATGAACAGGAACGTCAGCGTCTCAGAGCTGAAGAGGCCTGCGCTGGTGTCTGAAGATCTGAGAGACCCAGCAGGACCTTCAGTGGAAGACAGCGATGTTCAGGAGAACAGCCCGACAGGTGAAGACATACATTTATATGTCTTAATCATGTTTATTTGTGTTGTTAGAGATGTTTCTGATTATTATGTTGGCTAGAGAAAGACGTAATAATGCGTTCCTATTATTCGTCCACTTCTTCTGACACCCTGATTTTTTCAAGAGTAACACCGCCTTGAGCTCTCAAGCTACAACCACCAAATTTGGCAGGGATCTTCAGGCTGACTTGAATTTTGTTGCTGTGTCTTTTCTAATTGATCTGACTTATGGAATTACTGTAGCCCTCTTCCAAATGTTGCTCGAGTTCCATTTAGGGGCTGAAAACTTTTGCCCATAATGACTTGTTTAGAGTTTATCCACCAAACCTGCCACAGTTCTTCAGGCTGATCTGACAGATCACAGTGTAGTTTTTTTTTCTTGTAATGTATCTATCTATCTATCTAGCTATCTGCTAAAACCTGTTGGAAGCATGTTAGAAATAGCTATCAGAGGACTTTTAATGTTTTTTTAAAGGTCTAATTGGTTTCTGAATTTCTTTGGATTTCCAATTTTCCAATTTTTTTTTATCTTCTTAAATTTTGGTCTAATTTCTCATGTTTACTCTGGTTAAATATGTTTTTCTAATGCCGCACTGTTTTTCTTCTATTATCAGAAAGTACCAAAGCAATGAAGATTAAAAAAAGTTCATGGCTTCTTCGTGACCCAGAGAGTAGAATATGCTACAGTGTGGAACATAAAGAAAATAAATACCTTCTTGCAGAACGACAGACTGAAGTCAGCAACAAAGTCCTCAAACTGTGCTCCACCTAGAGGATTGCGTAAAATATTGTGCACTGCTCAAAGAAAGACATGTCACTAACGTCTGGCCTCGGGTCTTCATCGGAGAAGAGTAAGTCTGCAACACAACAGAAATGTCATTTATTCTGCATTGTACACACCCTCTTTAGTGAAAGATTAGCCTAGGCTTTTGTGTTCTTGTGCAGAGAGATAGCAACAGACTGAGATGTGTTGAGGGATATGTGACTCACTCACGTGACTCACTCACACCCTGAACACTGCAGCGCCCAAGAAGGACCTGAACTACTACTTGGGAACGTCTTAGGAAGAACAGTCTATACAGGGTCCAGATGTTACAGAGGCTTGCACATCAATTATTACAGCAGACGCTGTTCTGACACCAACAAGTACTTAATGCCAGCTGCAGAAGTCATTGACAAGGCCCTGGATAAACGAGTGAGTAAGAGATGACATACACACACACACTCCATTTCTCATCTATTTTCAGTCTGGGAATGAGGTTTTAGACTATCTTGTTGTTTTTCTCTCTATAGTTAAGGTGCTTATTTGCTGGTGAACGAGGCCATTGATCACGTCATGAAGTCGAAACACATCAGGCCCTCCAGAGACTTCCTGAAGAAGCTGATGCTCCTCAAAGCTGACCTTGTGAACAAGTGAAAACTTAAGCTGCAGGAAATAAAAAAACAGGCAGAACGACGAAAAAATGGCAGCTAAAAAAAAAGTAGAGCGCAGATATGAAAAAAATTGCAAGGATAAAAAAAACAGAGCACACACAAAAAAAATACAAAAGGGCAAAATACTGTATTCATTTGAAGGATTTTTTTTACATTTAAAAAAATTAATGGATGATGACCTGGTAATGAGCTCACAGTACTTTTACTTACTTTTTTTTGTTTTTAATGTATTTATATCTTACAGTGTAGACGAATAAGTGCACAGATAGAAACAAAATAGAGCACAGATTAAAAAAAAAAAAAAAAAAGGTACAGATATGTTAACATAAAACACAGTTTTAAAAAAAAAACATAGTTTAAAATCCTTTGCAGGGAGTTTATAAAATATGAAAAAATATAAACTTTTATGAAGTGGCATTGTCATTTTTCATGTTTTTTAAATTATTTTTATTTTTGCAATGTGGAAGTTATTTTCTGTGAATGTGCAAGACTTACTTTAAATAACAAGTGCAAATAAGTGCAGTAAATGCGTTTGCGATAAAAAAAAACAGTGTTTATGATTACAGAGATACAAAAATACCAAAATACATTAAAATAATATAAAGCAGCATAACGATGGGTTTTGTACAACTAAAACTGACTAAAAGCGGATGACAGATGTTACAATGGCTACATGCTTATACGTTAAAAATAAGGTGAATAACAATGAAACAGCTTAATGAGATAAATAAATCTATATAGTTTAGTCTGAACTGTTTTATCTATATCTCTTTTCTCCAGATGTTTACCTTCTGTTAAGTGTTTTATTGAATTGAACTGAGAGCTTATAGTACTTGATGCACACGTCTCAGCAAATATTTGCCAAACAGGTTTAATCATATTTGTTTAGTATCATGTATTGTGTCTATCACCATGTTTGACGTCATGCACATGTGAACATCTAGACTTCTTTATTATTCCACATTATTGCACTTCTCTACTGGAAATCTTGACGTTTCAAGTTCAGCCCTGCTGTAGTCCAGCTAATGAATCTATTTCAGACTGTTAACTTGTCTTGTCATATGAAGTATTGTTATTATATCATTATGACTGTTTTGTGGAGAGTCTTAATTGTTGTTGTATGGAAAAGAGCTGTGTGACAAGTACTCAGAATTTACTTTAACCCAAGTTAACCTTTGTGTTATTGCAAATAAAACAAAAAAACATGGTTATTGTATCCAGAAATTAACCATGATTTTGCTACACTAACTTTCATTTAACCATGGTACCTGTAGTTAAATAGTGGTTATACAAAGTTATCATCCCGCTAAACAAAACATGGTTACTATTGTACTCTTTAACTACACTGAACAAAATTATAAACGCAACACTTTTGTTTTTGCCCCCATTTTTCATGAGTTGGACTCAAAGATTTAAGACGATTAGAGTTTCCTTTTATTGTGTCCAGACTAAGACACACCTGTGCAATAATCACGCTGTCTTATCAGCATCTTGATATTACCCACAGCTGTGAGGTGGATGGATTATCTCGGAAAAGTAGAAGTGCTCACGAACACAGATTTAGACAGATTTGTGAACAATATTTGAGAGAAATAGGCCTTTTGTCTACATAGAAAAAGTCTTAGAGCTTTGAGTCCAGCTCATTAAAAATGGGGGCAAAACAAAAGTGTTTATAATTTTGTTCAGTGTATAATAAAACCATGGTTCATTTTCATAAGGTAATTTACTCATGAACATCATGCCTTTAAAAACCTGTTTGAGGAAGAATAAATGATGACAGAATCTCTTTTTTTTTCTTTTTTTCCCTCACACTGTAGTCTGAACATGAAGACTTTCACTCAGGAACTCAGTGATTTCTTAAACTGCCCGTACAAACCCAACATGACCGAGCAGGAGCTCAACAGGTGCCTTCAGTTGTTGGTTAACAGGTTATTAATTAGACGTGTCTCTTCTATGAGCCTGATGAGTTTCTCTTTATTTAGTTTGGCTCATTCCGCTTTAGTTCAGAAATCTGCTTCACCTTGCTGCTGCTTTCCCTCCAAAGTGATGTCACTTCCTGGAGGAAGATGGGTTACCATACTTGTCACGACTTTCACTTTTATTATTGACTAAATCAGTTCAGGTCTTATCACCACTCGTATACATCATTGTGGTTGAGTGTCTCAGAGTTCAAAAGAAATAATCTTATCATGTTTAATGGCATTATTAGAGAGCTGAATGCTTTGTGTGAAATGAGTCCTCATAAACATTTCATAAGAAATTGTATCTTTCTGTGTGTCTATCGCAGATTGAGTCTGCAGTTTTTCTGTAACGCCACAGGATCGTTATTCCTCACCAAACGAAACACAGCCGTCAGTCAGTCCATCCCATATGAGACCAGCGCAACAGATACATACACAATGAATGCAGCCATCCACAGCATGCTGCCTGAGGTGTGTGTGTGTGTGCGTGTGTGCGTGTGTGCATTGATCTCTGTGTGTGTGTTTGTGTGTGGACACAACTCTGTATAATGACATGGGTATGACACAGGTATTACAAGGAGAGGGTGACTTATGAGGACATAACCCATGTCCCCATTTTTCAAAACACTTATAAATCATACAGAATGAGTTTTTTTGAGAAAGTAAAAATGCACAAAGTTTCCTGTGAGGGTTAGGGTTAGGTGCAGGGTTGGTGTAGGGCCATAGAATATACAGTTTGTACAGTATAAAAACCATTACGCCTATGGGATGAACACACTTTACACAAAAACAAACATGTGTGTGTGTGTGTGTGTGTGTGTGTGTGTGTGTGTGTGTGTGTGTGTGTGTGTGTGTGTGTGTGTGCAGGATTTCCCCTGGAGTGGTCGTCGTCTGGGTCGGTGTGCTGTAGTTGGCAGTGGTGGGATCCTGAAGAACAGCAGCTGTGGACGTGAGATTGACAGCGCAGACTTCGTCATACGGTAAACACATCCCAGCATGCCTTGCTCCTCAATGGCGATTTCAATGGACATGAAAACACATCTACAGTTTAGAAGATCAAAGAGACATTGAACTCTTTCTATTAAAACAGAGTTTAACTGATGGGCGTTCATGTTTTTCATGAAACAGCTTTGAGACCCTGGAACAGCTGTGGTCTGAGTAATTGAAACTGTTCATGGCTGTAGTGTTTTATAGTTTCACACGTGGGCCGTCTCTTATCTGCTGAGGTGATGAATGAGCCGTCTTCACCCGGCTGGCTATCTGCTGTTTCTGTGCTACCATTGGATAATAAAGTATAAGATAAAGCAGTCTTAAGTGAACGTTTCTGTGCTACCATTGGATAATAAAGTATAAGATAAAGCAGTCTTAAGTTAACGCTTAACTAGACTGTCTGCTAAAACAGATGAAGGAGATACAGATGCCGACAGATCGGCACCATAAAATCGTCACACAGTCTCCAGGAAGTTCTATTTTCTACTTTCAATTTTCAGGTTTAATTCAACGTTACTTGCCATTCTTTATAATTATTTATGGCCCCATTAGTTCACATTAATTAATGCATTAACTAACAAGAAGCAATACATTTGTTGCAGTTTTGTTCATCTTTATTCATGATAGCTAATATTAATTGTGATACAACTTTTGATTTGAATAACATATTAGTAAATTAACTGAAATTAACTAAATATTTAGACATATTGTTAATTTTTAATTAATTTAATTAAATAGAACCACATTTTGAAACGCTATCAGAATTTTATATAGTAGATTATTTATTGAAAATGTGATCTTTATATTAACATCAGCTTCAGATTCTCTTTCTAATGAACACATTGAAGGGTCATGACCTGATAAATGTTGAGCCATCTATGTTTAATATCAGGCAGATTTTACTTTTAAAAGATGGACGTGGCACCTGTTTTGTAGAATGATCCAAGTCCAAGTTTTCTCTCTCTGTTTCAGGTTTAATTTGGCGTTGATTAATGACAGTGATGTTGGGCTGAAGACGGATCTGATAACCATCAACCCCACTCAGATTCAGAGAGAGTCAGTGTCCACACACACACACACACACACACACACACACACACGTACAGTCAAAATTAGAGAACAAACTATAAACAATTGATTTCTTCTGAAATATTGTTTATCTACATAGAAATATTGTTTATCTGCAGTCGTGTTTATTAGAAACTGTGTCTGTAGATTTAACAACATGGAGCAGAATCCGGATCCGCTGGTGGAGCGGGTCAGTGTGTACGAAAACGCATCCCTCGCTATTCCTGCCTTTGCCTACACATTCTGCACTGGACTGTCCATCAGAACTCTCAAAGTCCTCCATCCAATCAGACCCCAGCAGCCGGTGATGTTCTTCAGCCCCATTTACCTGCGGACACTGGACCGTTTATGGAAGGGGCGTGGCCTGAAGTCAGTCCGCCTCTCCTCTGGGTTTATGCTAATTAACACAGCGCTGGAACTGTGTGAGGACGTGCACGTGTACGGATTCTGGCCATTCGGCACTGATCTGCAGGACAATCCCATTCCGTACCATTATTATGACCAGTTGCGTCCGCACCCCTACATGCACAAAATGCCGGAGGAGTTTGTGCGGCTTCTGCAGCTGCACAGCCAGGGGGCGCTGACACTGCACCTGCAGCCCTGCTCCTCAGACACACATTGATATCTGCACGGGCATATAACCTTATAAAGTGCCATGTTTGCATCTGCAACCATTGTAGATGTTATCAAGTGCACTCCATTCAGTGATGCACTGCGATATGTGTTATGAAATAAGCGGCTGCTTAGTTAGGGCCAGGGCAAGAGTAAATGAAATGACTTTCTTTTTTTTTCTTTTTTTTTGTGTATGTGTGATATATTATGTCAGTGGAAAAAGATAACTATACAATATTATATATTTACTTAATCTATACATATCATCTTATTATTTCCACACCTACCGGCCCTGGTGTTTTGTTAAATGTGAGCCAAAATAATCACAAAAAAAAAAGACTTTAACTACTTCATTGCATTGAATTTATTTAATACACGAGTTTCACAATATCAAATCAAGTCAATCTCACGTCCACAACATCAAATCTTAGACAGTGTTCTAGGTTATTACATGCAGATTTTTTAGGTCTGATAATTAAAAATAATTAATTCAGTAAGAATTACTCCTCATCCAGGTATTTATATCGACTATGCATTCCATTAGTTTTTCAAATTGCTGTGTTTCACCGGGCCGCGAAGAAATATAGAGTTGAGTATCATCAGCATAACAGTGAAAGCTAACACCATGTTTCCTGATGATATCTCCCAAGGGTAACATATAAAGCGTGAAGAGTAGCGGCCCTAGTACTGAGCCTTGAGGTACTCCATACTGCACTTGTGATCGATACGATACCTAATGCTGAATGTAATAATGAAAGTGAAAGTATAGAGCTTGTGCAGTGAAACTTGCGTTCGTTAAGAAACTAGTGTTCCTCAGCAAAACAACCAACAATATCCAGTGATGCATGATTTTATCAATGGTTTTAAATGGAAAGTAAGTCTGCCATTTACATGATTCATGTCATTTATAATTGATTATGATGGCAATAGCATTTTTTGGCAGCAATAACACTGCCAACACACATTTGTTCAAAAAACTTGTAAAAGTGCATGTAGCATCCGATTTAAAATCAAACTATTATTTGCAGTTCAGTTTGATTACGTTACAAAAAATTCTTATTCTTGTTCTTTTACTGTGCACTCTTCATCTTAAAAACTTAAAGCTGTATTTTTAAAAACTGGATATTTGCAGTATAAGATTTCAGAACAAAAAATAAATAAATAAAATGCTGTTTGAAAACACAAAACTCTGCCCTAAAAATATTGTTGTGTTAAATTTCAAATGTTTAACATACAAGGTTAAAAAAAATCTAATTCAGAACTATGTTAAATGCCACATAATATTCAGTTTTGTTAAATGACACTTTTCAATAATTCAAATTTACACAATACAAATTAAATTAGTTGTGTCATATTACACGCTCCTTAGGGGCATGTTACACATGTTCAAAGCTCAGCTAACATTCTGAAATAAATATTAATATTTAAAAGACTGCATTCTGGTGACATACTGGAAAAATTGCATTTTTACTGACAATATTGCACAACATAAATTTATGGTCTTTGACAAATAAACTGGTTTACAGAGTGAGTCAGCAGGTTTTGTGAGCTTCGCGTGTGTGTGTGTGTGTGTGTGTGTGTGTGTGTGTGTTTCATCTTTAACCCCTGAACATATCTCACACTCTCTCACACACACCGTCTCTTTCATATGGTACTCTGATGGCGTTGGCGTTTCTACAGTGGATCTTCAGGCTGCTGATGGCCCTGATCATCTTTCAGGGTGTGTGTGTGATGTTTTATTTTACACCCAACACACACTCGTCCAGGTGAACATTTTAATATGTATATATATATATATATATTTTTTTATAATTGCGAATTTAATTGAGACTCTGTGTTGCTGTTATAAAGTCTAAGATTCGTACCTATGTTGTAGTTTCTAAGTCTTATTAAGTGAGTTGATGGTTTCCTTTTAATTGTTGAATAGCCTACATTACTATTAACAGCCAACATTAAAAAAATACTATAGTAATTTATTCATGTAAGTTTTTTCATGGAGTATTGTTGTTTAAATGTCATTTTTAGATAGAAATGTCATTGTAATTTTATTCAGGATGTACAAGTTTTAGATGTAATGGTTTGATTTGTTCAGGACATGATTGTCAGAGATTGTTCAGAAGCACATCGTAAAGTTTTTTCTCTGTTTGTTTTGCCTTTGAACTTTGCTTTATTCCTGCAATCCTTCAGTTTACTGCAGTGAAACCTCTTGCTTTAGAGTATTTCTCTACAAATAGTTCCATTAGTCTTTCTGACAGTTTGTACAATGAGACTAACGCCTGTTTCACATGTGCTCCGTCTGTAGTGTGTTTGCGCTCCATGTGCGTTCGTGTGTGATGCTTTCACAACACTTTTTCAGCATTGCGATCCTCTTTTATCACAGTAACAAACTTTCAGAGACATTACTTCAAACTCAATAAATATAAACATCGTAGTATTCATGCAGTAGACTTCTAGCTTTGTATTTTGCTCAAGCAAGAGGCAACACATTTAAACATGACATTTATCCATTATTTTGATTTCAAATCATATATTAAATTTATTCATTTAGCAGACGCTTTTATCCAAAGTGACTTACAGTGTATCTTAGGCTATCAATTTTCATTTTTTACCTATCATGTGTTCCCGGGGAATCGAACCCCCAACCTTGCGCTTCATATCACAATGCTCTACCACTTGAGCTACAAGAAACAAAAAGGTTTTTCAGCACTGTGATCCTCTTTTGTCACAGTACAGAAAACTCTTTCATAGAGCCTACTTTTCTACTACTTTTTTGAATCTATCACAAACATTTTAAATAAAAACTCACCACTGATAGAAACAGTCGATTCTCGTGCCTTTTGCCTTTTATTTCTTTATCACAAGCAATCCCGCAATTAATTTTGTTCAGTCTGTGATGTAAAAAGGTTGCATTAGTAATTCAACACATGGTGAGTTCAAAATGTCTGAATTATTTTTGGTCCCAATTATGTTTTCCAGTTTCACTAGTAGTCCACAGTATGAATATTTTTTGGTGAATCAATGCTCAAATAAAAATATCGAAACTAAGGTGTTTTGCCATTTAAAAAAAAAAAAAAAGTATAATATGCATTGAATTGGATGATTAACCTATGTAAGTGAATAATTGCGTAGGATAGAACTATTTTCCTGCTCATCTGAACAGACACAAATGAAGACCAATCCATCACCGAGAGCATTTACTCACTTCTGACAGAGCAGTCAAACAGGGCTGTCTTTGCCAAAAGTATCATAAGAAAGCATTTAAGCTTTTGGAAACAGCAGACCAGAACAATGCTTATCAGAGGACAGAAAATCATTATATGTTTGAGTTATTCACAATAAATAAACTGAAATTGTAGCCTATAGTTTGTGCAAATACATTTAGTTAAATAGTTCATACTGATCATGTTGTATTCTGTAATGTGGATTTATATCATACACGGTCAGAATGAAAAGTGGCATTTTATGCATGCAACAGCATGTCACTGGCAGTTCCTTATTAAGATGAAACATGATTTACGGTTAAGTGACTTAGTTCAGCAATATATTTGTAGATTTGTAAACAAAAATTTAACCTAATAAGTTGAAATGAAAGCGTTTTGAATGTTAAAATGCATGTCAAATATAAAGTTAAGTGGAAATCATTACCCATTTTACTCTTAGATATTTAATAATTGAATAAATTTCATAATTTAAAAGTTTGTATTTAGAAGTATCGTATCGTATCGGTATCGGTATTGACGATAATGGCTTTTAAAAGTACCGGTATCATATAAAAACAAAAAAAGTGGTATCGCTTATATCTAATATGCACTGCAGATAGAGTATGTGTGAAACAGGAGTAAAAGATCTCTGACTGGATTAAAAAACTCTAAACAGAAGGCATGCAGTAGATCGAATGTGACAACAAAGTTGATTATGTCAAAGTTGATTATGTTGATCATTTAGTTACTTTCAATCAAATCAAAATTCAATCAAACTGAAATATGATACAGTGGCTTTGAAATTGTTGTTCTTTCTTTCAGAGATGGGATGACGGACACTCTTCGGCAGATGCACTGCGCAAAACTCAGACGCAAGTTTTCTATTATAAAACCGGCCAAAAGGTGCGTGCGAACCAAGATCAGAAGTGACGTTTCTGTTTCAGAGATAACATCATTAAATGTCTTTGTGTTCTTCTCAGTATTAAAATGGAGAGTTTCACACGGGAGCTTTCAGATTTCATGAGCTGCCCGTACAAATCAAACACAACGGAGCGGGAGGTCAACAGGTTTGTGTGTCTTCTTTGCCTTTGGCACATGCATTAGTCTTAACTGATGAAGTTTTGAGTGATGAAAGTTGAAGCACAAGAACAACTCGATGCCTCACATTCCTGAGTTAATTTCATTTCTGTGGAACAGTTCAGCTACTCGGTCATGTCAAACTTAAGGAATCCACTCATGCATCTTCACTTGATATTATAAGATTGAGTTTGATGTTGTAGACAGAAATGCTCAGATATTTTCAAATGATGCAGATTCAGTATTTTAAGTCTGATTTTACATCAGATTTAGATTCGTGAAATCCTACTGACATAATCCTGATCCTGCACATTATTCCCTTCATCACTCTTAAAAATAAAGGTTGTTTATCGGCATTGTTGGTTCCTTGAAGAACCTTTAACATCCATGGAATCTTTACATTGCACAGAAGAAAACAGTTCTTCTACGGCATCAAACACACTTTTAAAACCTTGATTTTCGAGAGTTTAGTTAGTGTAACAATTACTATTGGAACATGGGTTGCAACACAATTTCATAACGACTTTGAATGTTTTCCAAAAACGTCATTATTGTTTAACGTATACTGTGTTTAATGAGACAAGATTTTTTAGTTAAAATCTTTGAATACTAAGATCAGTCATTTTAACAGAGGTCAAATGTAAAATGAGCCCTCATAAACTCTGTTTCTTTCTCTGTGTGTGTGTCTATGACAGACTGAGTCTACAGATTTTCTGTAACGCCACAGGATCGTTATTCCTCACCAAACGAAACACAGCTGTCAATCAGTCCATCCCATATGAGACAAGCACAACAGATACATACACAATGAACGAAACCCTCCACAGCATGATGCCCGAGGTGTGTTATTAATACATATTTCTAACTCATAAACTCTTTAAGTTCTCTGTGTTTTTGCATGTTTATGTTCATTGATTTTTGAGCAGATTTATCCTCTGAATCTGACACAACCTGTCAGACCAGTCAAGCCCTACAGAGTACATAGGCTGATGATACTCTTTTTCAGGGGATGTCAAAATCGTCTAAAATGTCAGGATTTGGCTTTGGTTTCCTATTGTTTTCATAGTAACGACTGAAACGTTGAATGTGTTAGTGTTGCATGTTATAGAGCAATTGTGGCGTGCGAGAAGGCGTGCTCTATAGAGAAAGGTCAAAGCAATGCAAATATGTGTAGGTATGATGTACGAGGACTCACACCCCAAACATTCTAAAGGTACTTTTTAAAAACATTTTTTGTTTTTAAATAAACTGCTTCAAAATGTGTGTTTTCAGTATAGGTGTGTATAATAAGTTTAATAAGTTACACAGTATGCTGTGTAACATACTGTAAACATTGTGTCAACTTATTTTGCAAATATGATGATCAGCGATAAATATACGGAAGCTGGAGTGCAGGCACTTGTAGCAAATGTAGCACTGCCAGTTGTCGTTGGAGATTCTTAGTCCTCCTTTCCGTTTTTTCATTCGCTTTACATATATGTCGACATAGCATGTCATTATTGTGAAACCCACGAGATGCAACAAAAACACAGCTCTGATTACAGCGTCCTCCATCCTCCTGTTGTTAACGTTATTTTTATTTGTTAACATTGTTGAACGCCGCGCACAAACCCAGCCGGCATTTCAACGTTGATTGAAGGTTGAAACAACGTTGGTACCATGGTTGAATCAACGTTGAATTACCTTTCGATTTTGCAAATTGGATCAACGTTGATATTGTAACGTTGATTCACTGTTGTATCAACGTTGTTTCAGCGTTAAAACAACAACTGACCTTATTTCAAACATATTTCTACGTTGAAGGTTGGTCATTTGCCGGCTGGCAATGACTTTGCTGTCGACCGGCTTACATCACGTCCTGGTACACACCGTCGGTGCAAATGCAACCCTTTAAATGGTACCATGAAATAGTTAGCGCAAACTCGTACCAGTACTTTAGTAAGCCTACTGTACATTTAGTTCTGGAACTAAAGTGGTGTGAAAGGCCCTAAAAATCACACACACCTATACTGAAAACACACATTACAAAGCAGTTATGTTTATTTTTAGAATTGTATATTTGTAATAATTAACTGCGTAAGAATGTTTGCGGTGCGAGCAGTTTTGGGGAAAGTTACTTTTAAAAGTAATGCATTACAATATTGTGTTACTCCCTTAAAAGTAACTAATTGTGTTACCTAGTTACTTTTTAGGGAAAGCAATGTTACACATTAATTTTTCACGTTAACTTTTTTCATCTGGTCTGGGCTTGCTTGGTTGTTTGTAATATAAAAATATATGAAATATTTAATGCGTTACTTTACAAGATACTTGAAAAAAGTAATATGATTATGTAACTCAAGTTACTTGGTGATGCATTATCAACAACACTGTGTGTGTGTATCTCTGTGTGTGTGTGTGTGTGTGTGTGTGTGTGTGTGTGTGTGTGTGTGTGTGTGCAGGATTTCCCCTGGAGTGGTCGTCGTCTGGGTCGGTGTGCTGTAGTTGGCAGTGGTGGGATCCTGAAGAATAGCAGCTGTGGACGTGAGATTGACAGCGCAGACTTCGTCATACGGTAAACACTTCCCAGCATGCCTTGCCTCCCTCGACACATCCACCTGTAATCACTCACCCTTCCTGTTAATAGTTTTCTCTCTCTGTTTCAGGTTTAATTTGGCATCGATTAATGACAGTGATGTTGGGCTGAAGACGGATCTGATAACCATCAACCCCAGTCAGATACAGAAAGAGTCAGTATCCAGATACAAAACATTTTTGATGTTTTTAATGATTGCTATTTCTAAAGAATTCTTTTTTTATTTTGCTTAATTTGTTTATTGAACTTTTACAGTAAAAACAGGATAAAAATATAGGAGAGCAGTGAAAAATGTTGCTCCCACTCCACCCCAACCTTAAAAAAATAAAAAATAAAATGCATTTTAATTAAACATAGGTAAATGTAAAATACATACATTAAGTATAATGATGTGTGTCAAGCATGTATGTAATTTTATTTTCATAACAAGAGAAAGCGCCGGTAGACTAATAATATAGAAAATGTTTAAACATTTGTGGTATTTAAAGGCATAGTCATGGGAACATATTTTATCTGAAGGCTGCTGGAGGGCTTGATGCTACAGGGCAAAATAACCCAAATACTTATATATGCAAATATCTAAATAGCTGTGCACTAGAAAGGTGCAGATTGTTGAGTCAAGTGAAAGAAGCTGGGGAACAAAATTACATGTACATTACATGTAGCCAGTGTAACCTGATGAGGAGAGGAGTAACGTGAGCTGTTTTTGGCTTATTAAAGACAACCCTCGCTGCTGCATTCTGGATCAACTGCAGAGGCTTGACAGTACATGCAGGAAGAGCCAGGAGAGCATTACAATAGTCCAGTCTGGAGAGAACAAGAGATTGGACAAGAAGTTGTGTTGCTTGCTCTGACAGGAAGGGTCTAATCTTCCTAATGTTGTATAAGGCATACCTGCAGGACCGGGTCGTTGTAGCAATGTGGTCTGTGAAGCTTAACTGATGATCCATCACAACTCCTAGGTTTCTGGCTGTCCTAGAAGGAGTAATGGTTGATGAGCCCAGCTTTATAGAGAAGTTGTGATGAAGCAATGGGTTAGCTGGAATCACCAGGAGTTCTGTCTTCGTAAGGTTGAGCTGAAGGTGATGGTCATTCATCCAGCTAGAAATGTCACTCAGACAGGCTGAAATGTGAGCAACTACCATCAGGTCATCTAGTTGGAATGAGAAGTAGAGTTGGGTGTCATCAGCGTAGCAGTGATAAGAAAAGCCATGCTTCTGAATGACAGATCCTAATGACGTCATGTAGATTGAGAAGAGAAGTGGTCCAAGTACTGAGCCTTGAGGAACCCCAGTAGCAAGGTGCTGTGACTTTGAAACATCACCCCTCCAAGACACACTGAAGAATCTGTCAGAGAGGTAGGACTTAACCCACAGGAGTGCTGTTCCAGAGATGCCCATCTTTCTGAGGGTGGACAGGAGAATCTGGTGATTAACGGTGTCAAAAGCAGCAGACAGGTCCAGTAAGATGAGTACCGAGGATTTTGAAGCTGCTCTTGCTAGTCGCAGGGCTTCAGTAACCGAGAGCAGA
This sequence comes from Carassius carassius, assembly GCF_963082965.1. NCBI lineage: Eukaryota > Metazoa > Chordata > Actinopteri > Cypriniformes > Cyprinidae > Carassius > Carassius carassius. The sequence continues at coordinate 28,119,449 of NC_081791.1, forward strand.
GCAGTCTCAGTTGAGTGGCCACTTTTGAAGCCAGATTGGTTGCTGTCCAGGAGGTTGTTCTGTACAAGGAACATAGAAAGCTGGTTGAACACAGCTCGCTCATGTGTCTTTGCAATGAATGGAAGAAGGGATACCAGTCTGTAGTTTTCAAGAAGCGCTGGATTTAGAGATGGTTTCTTAATCCAGCTGTTTCTTCTGATAAGGGCTTCCAAAACAGCTAATTGAGTACTTTCACTGGCTTTGGCCATGCCTCATTATTAAGCAGACCAAATAGAATAATTCTATAATTATTCTGTAATATCCAACTACAGCACCAATATAATTATTATTAATAGAATAACATTAATTCTATCTACAGTTTTATGCAAAAACACATTCATTGGCCATTATTTGCGTCCCTGTGCCCTCCACTGTTATTGGCACTTCTTAATGATTTATTTTTTAAGTACATTCAACATGGAAATGGCAAGTAATTGCTAAAATGATTGTAACATTATAGACCTACTTTATTACCCTGAACAAATGAACACAGGTTGTGACAAAGATCTTTCATTTGTTTGATGTATGAGATTGGGAAACCTTCGACACACACCTTGGCAATAAAATCGCCATTGGATAGTAAATTCTTTAGTTTACTCACCAGACTGATATACTGTTTTACACACACACACACACACACACACACACACACACACACACACACACAATAGAAAGATAGAATTTTGATAATATTTAATTGCAGATTCGAATTTAGTTTTTCAGCCATTTTGACAGCCCTACAGTAAACCCTGTTTTGAAGATCAGACAGGTAGATTAAAATGTCAGGACACCGGCACAAATTAACAGTGTTGGGGAGTTACTTTTAAAAGTAATGCATTACAATATTGCGTTACTTCCTAAAAAAGTAACTAATTATGTCGCTTAGTTACTTTTTATTGGAACTAATGCGCTGTTACTTTTTAAATCTGAGCTGGGCTTGTTTGCTTATAATATAAAAAGTTATATTTTGGCAAACATAAAAGCCCTTTGTCATGGTGGCTGGTCTGTGTTTCCCTGGGTGTCCACTAGTGGTCTCGCTTGCCCATAGGCACCCCACTGCAGGCACTACATTTCCCACAAAGCCTTGTCCCTTCATCACGGTTAATTGCACACCTGTTAATTGCACTTAGCTGTCTTCACTCTCATCGTCATCACCTGTCCAAATATACCGGTTTGTTTTCATTCTGTTTCATTGAGTCCTTGTTTTCTGTCACCTGGTTTTCTCACGTTCCCTTGTGGTCTCTATTTTCGAGTTTCTTGTTTTCTGTTTGTTTTGTTTCTGGAATGATTTATGGTTATGACCTCTTGCCTGTTTGGATTCTGAATTTTGAATTACCCAATAGCACACTGCATTTGGATCTCTCATTCCTGTGATCAATCGTTACACCCTTTCACACCTAAAGCCTCAGGCTGATTAAATGAAGATTCACATCTGTACAATAGAACACAAAAATGTTAGTTTGTCTTGTTTCATTTTTGCTTCAAGTACTTTCCAGGCCTTGAATCCATACTAAAGTGACATAGTTCAGCTATATATTTGTAGATTTGAATCGTGTAAACAAAAAACATAACCTAATAAGTTACAATTAAGGAATATTGAATGTTAAAATACACTTTTAACAAAGTGGTTATCATTACTCATTTCACTTTTAGTATTTAATCATTTAATAAATTTCATAATTGAAAAGTTTAGTTCAGAATTTTCGTATTGGCATCAAAAACACAATCATAGCTTTTACACATGAGCCATATGGACTAAAAAAAAAAAGTGAAGTGACATTCAGCCAAGTATGGTGACCCATACTCAGAATTTGTGCTCTGCATTTAACCCATCCGAAATGCACACACACAGAGCAGTGAACACACACACACTGTGAGCACACACCCGGAGCAGTGAACACACACACACACACACACTGTGAGCACACACCCGGAGCAGTGAACACACACACACACACACACTGTGAGCACACACCCGGAGCAGTGTTCATCATTTATGCTGCGGCGCCCGGGGAGCAGTTGGGGGTTCGATGCCTTGCTCAAGGGCACCTAAGTCGTGGTATTGAAGGTGGAGAGAGAACTGTACATGCACTCCCCCCCACCCACAATTCCTGCCGGCCCGGGACTCAAACTCACAACCTTTCGATTGGGAGTCCGACTCTCTAACCATTAGGCCACGACTTCCCACTAATTCTATGTTGCCCTATAAAAGCTTGAAAATTATAGACTTTTTTGAATGGCATTACATGGAAAGAACCAATCAGAATTACACCTTTAGTGTTCCACGGAAAGCAAGCAAGTAAAACAGGTTTGGAACAGTATGTGAGTATAGATGACAGTGTTCCTATCCTCTATACAGATGTTTATGCATATTTAATTGAGTAAGTTACACTGAAATTTGTTTTAAAAAAATTTTTGTAAAAATGTACTAATGCACTTGAATTGCAGAACTGACTTTCTTCAGGTTCTATCATTCTTTGTTTCATGTGATTGTAATTTAGACAGGTCCTTATGCAAAAAAGGATAAGGAAACAAAAAGTGAGGTATACGATATATTCATTGCACATATATTAATGGCCTTTGACTTGACTTTTTACTTTTACTCTTTACTTAAGAGGCACAGAAAATAAAATTTCTAAGATAATGCTGTATAACGCAGATTTCGATATAAATCTAGATTAATTAAATAATGACTCTTCTGAGCCGGTTGATTTTTGTTCATGGTATTCAATTGCAACTAAATGTTTTGCAAAAAGAAACACAGGATAAATATATTTGATATCTAAATGTTTGAAATGCAGTGGTGTCAAAAGTATTGACATTCATTACTTAAGTAGAAGTATAGATACTAGGGTTTAAAAAGACTTTTGTAGAAGTTGAAGTATAAACTCAAGCTTTTTACTCAAGTAAAAGTGTAAAAGTACTGGTTTAAAAAACTACTTAAAGTATAAAAGTAAAAGTAATGTAAGGGGAAAAAATGCCATTAAGAACAAAAGCTTAGGCTGCACTACCCCACTTCCTCAAAAAAACATTATTCTAAAAGCCACAGGCCATAATGACTATAATGTTATATTAAAATTTTCATGTTGAAACATTTGGGATGCACTAGGCTACCTGTTTCAGCTGCATATATGCCCATTGAAAATGAACGTACTTTAGTACAATGCAAATACATTAAAGAACTAGAGATATGATGACTAGTTGCCTAGGGTGACCATATGAGCCATTTTCCCAGGACGCGTCCTTGCCAGAATTTCTATATTGCCTAAAACATCCAAAGTAGTTTGACCAATAACATGCAGGTATGTTACATAATCAACCAGTCGTGGCGTGTGATAAGGTGAGATCTACAGAGAACGATCAGAGTAATGCAAATACACGTACATGTTAGGTGTTTGTTCGTTCATTCAACTTGAAGCGTCGCTGCGCACCAATCATTGTATGACACCAAAGTACCAAGAGAGTGGTTTTAATGCATAAGGAGCCGTCTGCTCTGCTCTCTATAGCTCTTATGAATGCCATACAATGATCGATCTGCAAAGCACAAACAGCCAAAATCTGGATATTTTAGGCAATATAAAAATCCTGGTAAGGACGTGTGCTGGGAAAATGGCTCATATGGTCACCCTATAGTTGCCTATAAGTATTGTTATGGTGCAAAAATTCAAACTTCAGAGGCATGGCATCAATAAACTTTAATGGAATGTAAGTGTACATCCAAGTTTAGCTGCAGGAATCTGCGAGGGCAATGGACAAGAACATTGGTGGAGGCTAAAAAACAATTAGCCTTGTATGGTTGTCTATATACAATAAAGATTATAGTGCTGTCAAAATGAATGATTAATCCAAGTGATTAATCAAAAACTAAAAATGAAAAATAACTCATACTCCTGATACCTTCTTGATTGATAGCTTCCTGTATTTGCTATGTCCAGTGTGTGTGTGTGTGGGGGGGGGGGGTTGAACATTGTCAATCGCGTCGTCAATCGCAAACGATAATTTATTAAACCGTCTCGCTACCGAACTACCTACAGTAGCTTAATTTGTGGAGGACGAAGAGAAAGCACCCATTTGGTAAATGAGCCAGTGAGAAATAATCCAGTGCCATTTCGATACTTTTAAAACGGTACCGGCGCCTAAACGGTGCCTGAACCGATACTTTAAAAAAAGACCCACAAAAAAACTATGGATAACATTAAAGAACATTACAAATATTTAAAATAAATACATAGCTTTCACCTTGGATGCTCTTATTTCCCAAGTTGTGCTTAATCTAAGGCTAATAAATGTATTTCATAATCTGGGTCATTACTTAATACAAAAACCACACATAACGTTTCGACTGTATCTCTGTCACTCACTCTGATATTTAGTTAAGATGAGTGCTGTCTGTCACTGTCTTTAATCCATTCTGTGAATGACTGTATGCTCATTCTTTATAAAGTAGCAACAGTCGTTTGTAAAGTAGAGTACTGCCCAAGACTTTTGCACAGTAGCTGGTGTATGTATAAAGTACGTACGATTAAATTAAGTATATTTAAATAAGTGTAAGTGTTCGTTCATATGTGTTAAGGGCTAGATTTTTGCTGGAGGAAACAGCTGTTTAGTGATGAGCGGTGAACACAGCGAAAACTTTACAGAAGATGAGAAACCGACTGCTCCCTCGTGACCTTTTGTAAACTGTATTTATGACAAAGAACTGCACAGATACGGATATTCTAACAATCTTTCGATAAACACATACCTTGTGTCCTCTGTGTTTGTTTCCGCCCGCGCTGCTCCGCCGCGGTCTGCGGATTGAAGAGCGCGCTGAAAGACGGAGAGGAGACCGGTCTGACGCCGGTTTCATATGAAACTTAAGGGGACTGACTCTGAGGCGATCACAAATTTGTATACAGTTTATGGAGCTAAATGCTACAGCCCCGCTAAAAAAGCCTAGCGATGCCCGTGCTTCTTGTGTACATTTCGGAGAACCAGGACAAACATTTCAATCGATCGCTCAGGCATTTAAAAGGCACCGAAATCTGCTTCCTCTTATTCAGTAAGGTGCATACCGGTTCCATATCCAACCTTACTTTTAAGAAATATATTTTTTGATAAACGAACCCAAAACTGGCTATGTCCTGGCTGGAGTGTGACGTGATTTGTGTCATGTGCAGGTGCGATGGATCGCGTACAAACCAATAGGGTGTCGGAATGGTATCTGTTTATACTTCTCATCCAACCACAATCAAATTCACTCCATCCGAATGGCGCGATTTGTCTGGATAGTTTTTTTTTTTTTTTTTTTTGAATGAAAACAAGCCGAAATGAAATAGCAGTAACGAAGCTATTTTTAAAATGTAAGGAGTAGAAAGTACAGATACTTGCGTGAAAATGTAAGGAGTAGAAGTAAAAAGTCGGCTAAAAAATAATTACTCAAGTAAAGTATAGATACCCCAAATTTCTACTTAAGTAATGTAACGAAGTATTTGTACTTCGTTACTTGACACCTCTGTTGAAATGTAGAAATCAGTGGTTAAGTTGTTAAATACACGTACTGTTACACCCCTACTAGATAGCTGGCCAGTCAAAGCACACCTCGCTTTTCAGAATGATGAGCTTTGTATTGTTTTTTGAACCTTAAACTGCATAAAGACATTTCATTACACCAAATAATGTTTTTTTAGCAACAAAATATAGCACCTTTAAACATTTTTAATGTGCATGATTATGTTGTGCGCGGTCAGTAGATATTTGGAGGGTTTATTATAAACACTGTGTGTGTGTGTGTGTGTGTGTGTGTGTGTGTGTGTCTGTAGATACAAAAACCTGGAGGAGAGTACAGATCCCCTGGTGGAGCGGGTCAGTGTGTACGAAAACACCTTCTTCATTATGCCCGCCTTTGCCTACACATTCTGCACTGAACTTTCAATCAGAGCTCTTAAAGTCCTTAATGCAATCAGACCACAGAAGCCAATGGCGTTCTTCAGCCCTTTTTACCTGCAGACACTGGACGGTTTCTGGAAGAGGCGGGGCCTGAATCCACGCCGCCTTTCCACTGGGTTTATGTTAATTAGCACGGCGCTGGAACTATGTGAAGACGTGCACGTGTACGGATTCTGGCCATTTTACACCGACCTGCAGGACAATCCCGTTCCGTACCACTATTACAACCTGAACAGACCAAGCAAGCGCATGCACAAAATGCCGGAGGAGTTTGTGCGGCTTCTAAAGCTCCACAGCCAGGGGGCGCTGACACTGCACCTGCAGCCCTGCTCCTCAGACACACACTAGCCACTTTTCCACTGTCGAGCCAGTGCGAGCCAGGGCTTATAGTCTCAGGTCAGTAGCAGAGAGGCCAAAATAGCGCTGCGTTTCCTTTGTTTATAACCACTCCTCTAGCCCCAGCTGGCCCGCTTTGGCCCAAGGTTTACGTCGGGCCAAAAAACCCTGGCCGTTGGCCCCGAATAAGCTCAGACGAGGCACGATCAAGCCCTGAAAGTGACAGTGGAAACGCAACTGGCCCTGGCACGCACTAGCACACCTGCCTTTAGCCCAACAGTGGAAACGCGGCTACTGACATCTGCATGCATAGTAAAATATAAAGGATATGGAATCAATTATTTAAATGATTCATGTCTTCCTTATAGAATGTATAAAACTGTTACAATAAAGTATTGTCTTCTACTAAACACAAAAAACCATGCAGTGTTTCAGTGCATTTCAGTTCAGATCTTTCCCTGAGCTGTTTATTAGTGTTTTATTAGTACTGAGCTGTTTTTATTAGAGCTGTTTATTAGTGACTGGGGTGAAGCAAGCAAGTATTTCTCGGAATTGTTTAATACGGTGTTTTTCGGTGGACTTTAGAGCCATAAAGAAATAAATTATTAATTTACTATAATGGATCCGGTTGCTGTGAGAAACCTGCTGCCTTGCTGTTCACTGCAATTAACTTTAATTAGACTTAAAGCTGATTGCAATGAACAGCAAGGCAGTAGGTTTCTCACAGCAACCAAATCAAATATACAGTGAGTATAGAGTAGAATCACCCTCCTTTAAAATAATCATCAGTTTAATTTTCATAAGAACACCGCATGGTTGGCCAGCGATAGAAGAAAGTAAGGTAAGAGTAACGCTCTTCATGAAGGGGGGGGGGGGGGTATATCTAGATATCTATGGAATACCTGGAACTTCCTGGTTGTAGATAAGCCAGATTAGTCATCTTCGGTCAACAATTTTTGTGGGCGGAGCCTATCTGGTGGCAGAAAATTACAGTTTTTAAGTAGCGGTCTACGTTAGCCATGGTATTAAAGAATAAAATTATTTTGAGTTTTAATTTTGAGTTTATATTTAAAAATCCAAAATAATATATTACATTTCTGCTAAGAAAAATCAACTCATTATTCTCTCTTTTCCCTTCGGCTCAGAATCATGAATTTAAATCTTACTCTTCTGGCTTTTTTTCCCCCTCAGAATGGAAAAATTCACCAATTGTTGAGATAAACAGAGTTTTAAAGTCTGAACTTTAACTGATACGGAACTTAATAGGTAGCCAGTGCAGAGACTGTAAAATTGGGGTAATATGATCATATTTTCTTGACCTGGTAAGGACTCTAGCTGCTGCATTTTGGACTACCTGTAGCTTGTTTATTGAAGAAGCAGGACAACCACCTAGAAGTGCATTACAATAGTCCAGTCTAGAGGTCATGAAAGCATGAACTAGCTTTTCTGCATCAGAAACAGATAACATGTTTCGTAGCTTGGCAATGTTTCTAAGATGGAAGAATGCAGTTTTTGTAACATGGGAAATATGATTTTCAAAAGACAAGTTGCTCTCTAATATAACACCCAGATTTCTGACTGTAGAGGAAGTAACAGTACATCCGTCTAGTTGCAGATTGTAATCTACAAGATTCTGTGTGGTGTTTTTTGGTCCAATAATTAATATCTCTGTCTTATCCGAATTTAATTGGAGAAAATTATTGGTCATCCAATCTTTTACATTTTTAATACACTCTGTTATCTTAGATAATTTAGAAGTTGAATCTGGTCTCGTTGAGATATACAGGTCCTTCTCAAAAAATTTGCATATTGTGATAAAGTTCATTATTTTCCATAATGTAATGATAAAAATTAAACTTTCATATATTTTAGATTCATTGCACACCAACTGAAATATTTCAGGTCTTTTATTGTTTTAATACTGATGATCTTGGCATACAGCTCATGAAAACCCAAAATTCCTATCTTAAACAATTAGCATTTCATGAAAAGGTTCTCTAAACGAGCTATTAACCTAATCATCTGAATCAACTAATTAACTCTAAACACCTGCAAAAGATTCCTGAGGCATTTAAAAACTCCCAGCCTGGTTCATTACTCAAAACCGCAATCATGGGTAAGACTGCTGACCAGAAGGCCATCATTGACACAGAAAGAAATTTCTGAACAAACAGGCTGTTCCAGGTATCAAGGCACCTCAGTGGGAAGTCTGTGGGAAGGAAAAAGTGTGGCAAAAAATGCTGCACAACGAGAAGAGGTGACCGGACCCTGAGGAAGATTGTGGAGAAGGACCGATTCCAGACCTTGGGGGACCTGCGGAAACAGTGGACTGAGTCTGGAGTAGAAACATCCAGAGCCACCGTGCACAGGCGTGTGCAGGAAATGGGCTACAGAGAAGCAGCACTGGACTGTTGCTCAGTGGTCCAAAGTAGTTTTTTCGGATGAAAGCAAATTTTGCATGTCATTCGGAAATCAAGGTGCCAGAGTCTGGAGGAAGACTGGGGAGAAGGAAATGCCAAAATGCCTGAAGTCCAGTGTCAAGTACCCACAGTCAGTGATGGTCTGGGGTGCCATGTCAGCTGCTGGTGTTGGTCCACTGTGTTTTATCAAGGGCAGGGTCAATGCAGCTAGCTATCAGGAGATTTTGGAGCACTTCATGCTTCCATCTGCTGAAAAGCTTTATGGAGATGAAGATTTCGTTTTTCAGCACTGCCTGGCACCTGCTCACAGTGCCAAAACCACTGGTAAATGGTTTACTGACCATGGTATTACTGTGCTCAATTGGCCTGCCAACTCTCCTGACCTGAACCCCATAGAGAATCTGTGGGATATTGTGAAGAGAAAGTTGAGAAACGCAAGACCCAACACTCTGGATGAGCTTAAGGCCGCTATCGAAGCATCCTGGGCCTCCATAACACCTCAGCAGTGCCACAGGCTGATTGCCTCCATGCCACGCCGCATTGAAGCAGTCATTTCTGCAAAAGGATTCCCCACCAAGTATTGAGTGCATAACTAAACATAATTATTTGAAGGTTGACTTTTTTTGTATTAAAAACACTTTTCTTTTTTTGGTCGGATGAAATATGCTAATTTTTTGAGACAGGAATTTTGGGTTTTCATGAGCTGTATGCCAAAATCATCCGTATTAAAACAATAAAAGACCTGAAATATTTCAGTGTGCAATGAATCTAAAATATATTAAAGTTTAATTTTTATCATTACATTATGGAAAATAATGAACTTTATCACAATATGCTATTTTTTGAGAAGGAACTGTATAGTATCATCAGCATAACAGTGGAAACTAATCCTGTATTTTCTAATAATATTACCAAGGGGCATCATGTATATTGAAAATAGAAGAGGACCTAGGACAGATCCTTGTGGCACTCCATACTTTACTGGTGATAAATGAGATGAATCCCCATTTAAGTAAACAAAATGGTAACGATAGGACAGGTAGGGTCTAAACCATCTTAGAGCCTGCCCTTGAATACCTGTATAGTTTTGTAACCAATCTATGAGTATCGGTTACAATAAAGTCTCAAATCCAAAAAGATATTCTTTATCAAAGTTAAGAGTCTAAAAACACCTTGTTTAATCACGCCTCCACATCTCTACATCACTATGTAGGAATATTTGCATAATGCCGCCCAAATGCCGCGCAAAGAAAGAAGGCGTGGTTTCAGTAACACAGTTAGTGTTGAAGCAGTCATGTCAGGGAGCTGTGTGTGTATCGAGGAGTATGGAGGAATTATTGGGTCAGATTATAAACTAAAAGTCTAAAACTAAAAGTCTTAAACCAAAACTAAAAATCTAAATTTGAAACTTAAAGTCCAAATCAAAAATGTATTTAGGATTGGGCATTTGGTATTTAGGATTGGGCATTTTCTATTTAGGGTTGGGCATTTGGTCATTTAGCCATTTAGGATTTAGGGTTGGGCATTTGGGGATTTAGGATTTGGAATTTGGTATTTAGGATTGGGCATTTAATCATTTAGCCATTTAGGATTGAGGAATGGGGATTTGGGGATTTAGGATTGGGCATTTGAGGATTGAGGAGTGTATGCAAATTAGGAGGCGTGGCCCAAATACTGGAGGCTGGGTTTGAAATGGCTGGTGTGCAGAGGCACCTTATGGACAGCAGAGGGAGCTCCCAGTGCTAAGGAGCACACTAACTTCAACTTAATGACAGCTTTGTAACATTTGTGGCCTCAAACACAAAGTCACCAGTGAAAGGAGTGCTATAGGTCTGACGACGAGAAAGCAGCAGACAGTGCAGCAGGTAAGATGCTAACATTAGCTACTAGTTATATAAGCTGATATTGCTAACATGCTTTAGGAGGGTATCATTATAATGGGACATGTTGTTTTGTTTTTTAAACTGCGGTTAACCCCTCTGACATTAGTAGATACACTCCTTTCACATTGCCACTAGATGGTCTTGTTTCTGTTTGTTTGTTTTTTTGCTATATAGACTATATATATTTTATAAAGATTGTGAGAGAAAAGAAATTAGGCTTGTTCGACTTGAACCGGCGCTGCACACTGCAAGACCGATCGGTTTATGACATCAAAGTACTGTGAGAGCGATTCAAAAGCATAAGGAGCGTCTACTCTCTTTGATGTCATATGTCGTGTGTATGTTTATACACACTCACCTAAAGGATTATTAGGAACACCTGTTCAATTTCTCATTAATGCAATTATCTAATCAACCAATCACATGGCAGTTGCTTCAATGCATTTAGGGGTGTGGTCCTGGTCAAGACAATCTCCTGAACTCAAAACTGAATGTCAGAATGGGAAAGAAAGATGATTTAAGCAATTTTGAGCGTGGCATGGTTGTTGGTGCCAGACGGGCCGGTCTGAGTATATACATACACACGCAGTGGTGGACGAAGTACACAAATCAAGTACTTGAGTAAAAGTACAGATACGTAAAATAAAATATTACTCCAGTAAAAGTACTCCTTTTTCAATTTTACTCAAGTGAAAGTACAAAAGTACTCAATTTTTTATGTACTTAAGTAAAAAAGTACTGAAAGATAGATGTTTGCAATTTTATATAGGCTACTTAATTTAATTTTATATTAGCACATATTTTTTTATAATCCTACTGCTCAAAATACCTGGGATTTTTTCTGAAATAACCACTCTATGGAGTCAAGATATATTTTTGTTGACCATCTGATTTTCTCCAGTAAGAAAACATAATTATATTTTCATAATGATTTTTTCCTTCTCAAACCTTGTCTGTGGTGTAAAAACAGCCCTGGCCAAACGGGGTGCATCTCTTCCCACTTTGATAATTACTGTAGTTACCATGTTCTGAACATCACATCCTTTCTTTTCTCCCCAGATGTAATATATATATATATATATATAGGTGGTTGAATAAAAATATTTGGACATTATTTATAAAAATTACCTCAAGTTAGCACCAGCAAGCTTGTTAGCTAGACAGTTAGCATCAGCTAACAATATTTACTTATTTTCGGTACAGTTATGAATAAACATTCATGTCTGTCTACTCGTCTAGTTAATCCAAACAATATACATTACTATTGATAAACAATATTGTGGCAGGGGGGGGCGTGGTTTTGCGAAGTCTGCAGCGGGAGAGAGAATCAGGAGACGAGCGGTAAGTGAGTGGTTTGGGCAGAAATTATCATCACCTGTTTCTTGTTCCAGTAATTGGCATGGAGAGAGTATAAAACGCCAGGAGAGATGGAAGCAAGCGAGAGAGAGACGGACTGCTGACCCGAACCGGAAACGGAAACCGGAAGGAGTAAACCGGAAGTGCTCTGCCAACGTGTCAGAACAGAAGTCACCATTTGGTGTTTGCAAAGCTTTATTTCTTTTTGTTATTAATAAATACGTCAGCAGTCCAGCCGACCCCTTTGTCATCTTCCTTGCCGCACACGAACTTACTACAAATATAAAAACAGACGTCACATAGGACATGGTAGCATTTTAATAAAACTGTTAATATTACGGCAGCGGGGAATGTGAACAATCATGAGTTATTTGCGATCCGATTTAAAAGTTTATTTTGAAAAGACTCAGTTCGTTCATGATGAATCAGACACCACTTCTGCGTGTTGGAGCACGTGCTATATTATAGGGAGTAACGATATGTTGTATGGAATGTAGTGAAGTTAAAAGTACGAACTTATGCTTTGGAATGTAGTGAAGTAAAAGTTGAAGTTACTCAAAATAAAACTACTCCAGTAAAGTACAGATACTTGAAAAATGGTCTTAAGTACAGTAACGAAGTAAAGCTACTCCGTTACTGTCCACCACTGCACACACGACATATGACATCAAAGAGAGTATGCTTATGCTTTTGAATCGCTCTCGCAGTCATAAACCGATCGGTCTTGCAGTGTGCAGCGCCGGTTCAAGTCAAACAAGCCTAATTTCTTTTCTCTCAAAATCTTTATAAAATTTATATAGGCTATATAGCAAAAAAAACAACAACAACAAAAAAAACAAGACCATCTAGTGGCAATGTGAAAGGAGTGTATCTACTAATGTCAGAGGGGTTAACCGCAGTTTAAAAAACAAAACAGCATGTCCCAATGTAATAATACCCAACTAAAGCATGTTAGCAATATCAGCTTATATAACTAGTAGCTAATGTTAGCATCTTACCTGCTGCACTGTCTGCTGCTTTCTCGTCGTCAGACCTATATCACTCCTTTCATTGGTGACTTTGAGGCCACAAATGTTACAAAGCTGTCATTAAGTTGAAGTTATCATACAGTCCTCGCTCACACTCACTCGCTCCGTTTGGATTCATTACCGTGTGCTCCTTAGCACTGGGAGCTCCCTCTGCTGTCCATAAGGTGCCTCTGCACACCAGCCATTTTAAACCCAGCCTCCAGTATTTGGGCCACGCCTCCTAATCTGCATACACTCCTCAATCCTCAAATGCCCAATCCTAAATCCCCAAATCCCCAATCCTCAATCCTAAATGGCTAAATTATTAAATGCCCAATCCTAAATACCAAATTCCCAATCCTAAATCCCCAAATGCCCAACCCTAAATCCTAAAAGGCTAAATGACCAAATGCCCAACCCTAAATAGAAAATGCCCAATCCTAAATACCAAATTAATTTTCGACTTGGACTTTAAGTTTCAAATTTAGATTTTTAGTTTTGGTTTTAGACTTTTAGTTTTAGACTTTTAGTTTATAATCTGACCCAATAATTCCTCCATAGGGGAGAAAGCTAAAGCACTTTATTTGTTCTCCCGAATATAGAAGCATTTAGGAAGCTTTAAGATTACTTACAACAGAGCAGCAACACATTTTATGGACGACCGTTTCATGAACCTAGGAGAAAAGGTCATTCTGACTTTACTACGACAATCTGCCGCTTCTGAATCAGCTACTGTAAGTATGTTATTAGTTTAATATTTGCTATTGACTGTTCAAATACGGAGTTGTGTGTGTGTGTGTGTGTGTGTGTGTGTGAGAGAGAGAGAGAGAGAGAGAGAGAGGGTCACACAGTGGAGTATGGCATCATATATCCCCTTTAACATCCGAAGTATTTACATTCTGTATCTATGCCAGCAAATCGTTTGTTTTTTGCAGAATTGGGGCAGGACGTGCTGTTTTAATTTTAATCTCAAAAGCCATTGGTTACTTCCCCTTTTCTGGAAGTCAGCTGTGATTGGACGTCTGTGAAAAGGCGGTGTATAATTCACACATGACCTGAGACATGGCTTTATCAATGTATCAGATGCATGTAAGGTTTCATTTATTTGTATAAATATAACATTGCTGTTTAAATGAAAAACATTTCATGTATTATTGTCAATAGAATATCTCTTTAGCAGAAACATTATTAACATAAATTCTTCTGTTCACTGGTGATTGTAAGCGGATTGTAAACCATGCATGGACTACCCTCACAATGGCACTAACTTTTCTGCTTATAGTGTTCCTACACTTATTACACAATCCATCTGTACAGTATGTTAACCCTCTCAAGGCAGGTGTTGCTGATTTGCAACAGTTAAAAACTAAAAACCTTATTACTCCAGATACATATTTTATGTATCTGGAGTACTAAAAAGTTTTCTAAAGGTTACTAAAGTTACTAAGTTACTAAAACTTAATTTGAGCCTGAGAGGGTTAATAGTGTATGTCATGCTGATAGTATTTAAAAATCTGTAAATTATTTCCATAGCCTTATCTGTACATTTATTGTACATTTGTAACATATTGTAGACACTGTATATCCTGTACTTACTGTTTATTGCACTTCTGGTTAGATGCTAACTGCATTTTGTTGCCCTACCTTACATGTGTAATGACAATAAAGTTTAATCTAATGTTATCTAATGAAGTTAAAACAACACATAAACCATTTTTATAGATTGTAATGGCACGTATCTACCAATTTTTTTTAATTGAATTTTTTAAAAACTTCACAAAATAAAAATTAATAAAATAGCTGTAATTGACCACTATATTACCACTATATGCTTGTCCATTAAATAATTGTAAGTTTTATAATAATTACAAGTGGTTTACTGTCAAGGTGTGCATGAAAAACACAAATTATCTGTAAATAAATTTATTTTATACATTTATTTATTTATTTATTTATTTTTACATAAGACTGAGGGGAGACCAATGAGTGGCATTTGCTATATTCAAGTACATGGCCTGAAAATACAAACCAATTTGGGATTTTCAATTAGGATTTACCATGCGCATAAACTAGTGCACTTGACTCTTTTTGACATGGATCATTATGAATAAAATCATTTGTTTTATGCAAAGCATCAGGCCTTTCCATCACGCAAAAAGACCAATACGACACTAGTTTAGTGACTCACGCTGGCTTCTGTATAATGCTTTGCATAAAACTGAATGATAACGATTTCATAGATGCAATAAAATGTAGGCTACACAAACCTGTATTTTACTGAAAAAAAAAATCATAAATTCAATGGCGCTTGAACTTCTTTCACCTGAAGTGGACGCAAAATCCTCTGGATATATACCTCAACCATTATGATATAACATTTCTGTAATCTAGCCTATATAGTCAACAGTTTAACAGTAAGATTTTTAATGTTTTGAAAGAAGTATCTTCTGCCTTTATTTGATCCAAAGTACAGCAAAAGCAGTAATATTGTGAAATATTTATACTATTTAAAATAACTGTTTTCTATTTGAATATATTTTAAATGCAATGTATCCCTGCGATCAAAGGTGAATTTTCAGTGTCACATTAAGCAGAAATCATTCTAATATGCTGATTATCAATATTTCAGCATTCTTTGATGAATAGAAGGATCCACAGATCAGCATTTCTGTGAAATAAAAAGCTTTCGCAACATTATACACTATATCAGTCAAATGCTTAGTCAGTATAATTTTTTGTTAAATGATATAAATTAATACTTGTATTTAGCAAGGATTCTTTAAATTGATCAAAAGTGATGATCTTTTACAAGAGATTTCTATTTCAGATAATTCTATTCAGATTTCAGATAAAACTTTCTATTCATCAAAGAAACCTGAAAAAATTATACTCAGCTGTTTTCAACATTATCATAATACAAGTTTTTGTTTGTTTGTTTGTTTTTTAGCAACAAATCAGAATATCAGAATTATTTCTGAAATTTTCTCTAATTTCTAGCTTTTAATTGGCTTAGAAATCTATAAATGCTGGACAATAACAAAGAATAATGATTTGTTTATATACTACAAACATTTTTTATCACATAATAAGGCAGAATAGTTTATATACTGTAATAAATGCTATGTCAATTAGCACTGCATTGTTCACATACTTTATTAATCACCTGCTGGAGATTTTTTTGGACTTGAAAAAAAACAAAACAGAAAATAACTGTTTTCATACAGCGATAGCTGGACGCTGTTGTTGCCCATATTAGGAGTTTCCTGATATGACCTCCTGTCAAGCACGCTTCTGCTGTGTAAAGATACAGAAAACGCGACGCAGCAGAGACGCCACGCTCACGCCACGCAGCCAGTGTGTAACCGGCCTTATGATTGAGGGGCAAGGGTGGGGTTGGCACGTCACGTCACACGTGGCAGCAACACTAATACTTATGTTTCATTTATGTTTTCCTTTTTCTCGGTTCTCAAATATGTGTAAATAGATGCATTTTACATCTTTATAGATTGTTGATCTAGTGTGCGATGGCAAGTAGCCTAATAATGTATCTATGTGTATAAAGGGCTGTCAAGTCACTTAAGTAACAGATATCAGTGTCATGTCATAAAATATTTTTAGTACGAATGACTGTGTGTTTAATGTGAATTTAATAAAAACACTGTAAGTCAGGCTAAAATCATTGTACATAAATACAGCACATTTTAATGATCAAAAACATTTTCACTGGTTTCAGTTTAGAGTTCAAGCACTCTCAAAAACTCCCCTAAAAATCACTGAAGCCGTTTACACGGTGAAATGAGTGTCTTACTTACAAATTCGTACACGCGTTGATTCTGACGTGAAAGTGGGATTCAGCGAGCGAGCGAGCGAGTGAAGTAAGCACGCATTCAGAGATGACTCGCGTGCACGCCTCCGTTACGTGATCGACGCACTGAACGATCTGATCACTCTATCGAATATTACAAAATAATATTCGGCTATTTTTTGTGTTTGGAAGCTTCACGCAGAATCCACTTGAGCCAAACTCTGAGGGAGCGCGTGCTCCATCGCGTTGGGCTCGACGCAGAGGCATAATTATGATTATTTTCAGAACGGGAACAAAATGTTCAAAATAAAAGGTGCATCCTGTTGTTGCACAACATAATGATTCACCTCCAGGCGCTCATATAGTCAGCTATTTAAAGAACCTTTATACTAAGACACATATTAAAGGATTTTTACCTTGCTGACTACGATAGTGCCATGAGGTGGATTATACTATTATATATATATATTATTATTTTTTATTATTTTTTTTTACAACAGTATCCACGTATTAATTTGGGTATTTTTTATTTGCTCATCCGCGAAACGTCTATAGTACATTTTGTATCAGATGTTAAATAAGGAAAATGATTTTCACTGACAAATTTGCACAATGCAAATGACAAGGTATTCGTATAAACTGGTTTACAGGGCGAGTTTCGAGAGAGGCGGGGTTATGCTCGCGTGTAGGTATGGGGGGGGGGGGTTAACCCCATCGACCACACACACACACGCGCGCGCGCGCGCACACACACGCACACACACACACTTGTTCCTATGTGTCTCTCTGATGGCGTTGGCTTTTTTCGCGCGGGTCTCGAGGCTCCTGATGGTCGTGATCCTCTTGCAGGGTGTGTGTGTGATGTTTTATTACACACGCAACACACACTCATCCAGGTGAACATTTTAAATATCTTATAAATTATTTAAATCATGCTGAGGGTTTTATTTAAGTCAGACTGTTATAAAGTCTGAGACTGATATAAGTTTGTAGTTTCTAAGTGATTGGTTATTCACTATGTGCTGGTTGAGGACATCCCCCTTCAATGTAAAGCGCTTTGAGTCCCCAGAAAAGCGCTATTTAAATGTAAGGAATTATTATTATTATTATTATTATTCACTATAGTGTGATTGCTGTCATTAAGTTTTTTTAAAGAGGTAGTCTATATTGTGGTTTAATTTTTTTAATTTTTAGGTCGAAATTTAATTGTAATTTTAATCAGCAAAGACATTTTTTAGATTTGCCATGTAGTTTTGATTTGTCCCGGACTCGATCTAATTAAGGGACTGTCAAAAAAGTGCATAAAAATTATTTTAAAAGATATGCGTTCCCACATTCAAACAGGCAACGCATCATGCAAATAAACTGTAAAGATGTGAATTAAGTGGAAAAACATGAGTACATAATTTTAAGCTGTGAATCTAGTTTTGAATATTTGTAAAATTAAACAAAAATACACGAAATCATATTTCCAAATGCAGTTTGTGTGTGACGTGTGTCAGGAAATAAAGGTTATTATTATTATTATATAACAATAACAAAGATCCAGACTCCTTCAGTCTTTCAGATAAAGTGCCACGTCCTTCAACAAAGTTATTGCCATTGTTCTTTTTGCTTTCGAGTTTGTAGAGAACTCGCTATATTCTTTTTGTTTGAATATTTTTTTAAAAATAAGGGACATTTTGAAGAACATTCATAACTTCATGGGATCCGGAAATCATAGCACTGCTTAATAATATCCCACTTCTGTTTTTAAATGACACTGGTGATGTGCATTTATAAGAAATATTCAGCAGCAGTGATCTTTCTGCAATGAGTTAAACCTCGTTGTAATTTACAAAAGGACGTGTTCCTGAATCAACATTCATATCAAGGGATCAGTTTAATAAGAGATTAGCTTGACTTCCCCGTGGTGCATCCTGTTACTCCAGCTCAAGATAAGAACAGAAGGGATTTACATTCTTATCCTTGGGGGAAACATTAGACCATTTTTTTTATTAAAACCATTCGACTCTTATTTGTTGGCAAAGAAACTAGAATTAAAAATCTTTATCGTGAACCTGTATATCAGGAACAACAGGTAAAGCTAGAAGGATTAAAGGGACGGTTTACCTTTAATTGCTTGTCCTCATTGACTTCCATAGCACGAAAAAAAAAACTTTTCAAGTTCTTCTGAATTCATTTACATTAATTCTATTGGCTGTTTCATTCATGTAATATTCCTCTCAGGATTTGTTTCCTGCATAATTTGCGGGTCAATTATATTTTAATAGATAACATCATCAAAGAGCAAAACTTAGTTTTTGGCTTGATTATTTAGGATTAGTCAAATGTGGATTTGAGTATCCATTAGTTCATTCTTGTGGTCCAATCAAACACCATTGAGGTCCTCCTGGATATGTGCAGATTCTCCGCAGCTCAGACAATATTTGCAGATACAAATAAGGGAATCTGAGCTTCCAGGTGAAGTACCTTGGAAGTACCTTTGAAACCTGTGCCGTCTGACATTTCCTTCTGTCTTTTGGGTACAATGTTAGAATCTGGGGTGATGTGTTTTCTTACAACTCTCTTGGTTAACAAGTTAAAACACTCCATCAATTTGAAGACATGTTTACTTTGTGAACATCTGATTTTCAAACTCTGGGTTGAATATTTTCCAAACACATTTTCCCCTTCGCAATTTTAACTTTAATTCAGTAATAGCTTGTGCATTTACACAATCTCTGGTTCCTTAACTGTATTATAAAACATAACAAACGCTAACACAAAAGCCCATGTAGTAATTGTAGCATAAATATTACATCACAAAACTCTACCTCTGATTGATTATATTACTTGCCATATGTTCATTATTTTCCAATTATTTAGCAAGGTTTTTTGTGCAGTGACTTGCATTAGTCATTTGGTAAGCAACATGACCTGTTATTCCAGCCTGGCCTCATTGTTTAAACGGAGGTTTTAGTCTGTAACACTTACCAGCACAAAACTTACACTATTGTCAAGTCACCTTTATACAATACTGATTGTGTCAAAGCAGCTTTACTGCATCAAACAGGAAAATAGTTTTTCAATGATGCGAGAAGACAAAAACTGAGCCATTTTTCAGATAAAGTCACTTTATTAATGATTCAGTGATTTCATCATTCAGATCATTTCTCTTCCAGTAGTGTGTATGCAATCAGTCAACTAAGCAAGCCAAAGGAAAGTTGCTCCCCGGGTGCTGGATATAGCTGCCCACTGCTCCGGGTGTGAGTTCACTTCTTATTGTTGTGTGTGTGCGCTTGGATGGGTTAAATGCCAAGCACCAATTCTGAGTATGGGCTACCATACTTGGCAAATGTCACGACTTTCACTATACTTTCCATAGTAGGTGTACCGTGGAAATACACAAATGGAATCCCAAGCGGGTCACTTATATGGGCACTAGGAATAGCAGAGGGTGAACCAACTCCAGGGTAAGGCTAAAAACAGCCATGTATTAACGGGGTGGCCACTCCTTTTGCCACCCCACTCAAAACTGCAGTTTTTGTCCAATTCTTTCTTGACAAGAAATGCATTTATTTAGATGCCGAACTTGCGTATCTCTTTAGGCTATTACCACATCAAATGGGCGAATTTTCACATGCGCACTTCAGACGCGCACAATTTATTGCTCATAATAACCCACACAATAAACTTTGAGCATAGGCTACATACCTCGTTCTGTCGTCAGCTAAGTCATGAAATCACCAAAAAGGTGATTAAAACTGCATGTACGCAGCACACAAGTATGTCTCTCAAATACGTGCTGAAAGTGGCGCTTGGTTTTGCATTTGCAAATCGCGCGACTGCCCAGTTTCGATCTGCTAAATAGTGAGGCGTGGCCAAAGCCAGTGAAAGTACTTAATTAGCTGTTTTTGCAAGCACTTGTCAGAATAAACAGTCGAGCAACAGAGAAGGACAGCAGCTTGTGAATGTTTTGTGTTGTTTTCTCATTAGACTACTGTGTGATCGTCATTGCTAGGAAAGTTTTTGGTTTAAATTGTGTGTGTCTTACCCTGGTAAATACGTGCTGAAAGTGGCGCTTGGTTTTGCGTTTGCCTATCGCGCGACTGCCCAATTTCGATCTGCTAAATAGTGAGGCGTGGCCAGCTGACTTCAATCACAGGTATAAGGCAAATACAAAAGCGTTAGGTTTCACCGCGAAAGTGGTCGCGGCAGCCCTCATGTGATCCCTCCTCGTGTGGGCCGTTACATAGTCAACGCGAGAAACGTGAGCAAGCAACGCGAGCGACGCGCTCCCTTTCATAGTCTAAACAGTGGACGCAAGCGTCACGGGCGATGCGTGTATGCAATACACCGCTCACGCAACAGGGGGTAGTAGAGTCAGGGTGATATTAGTAGAGTCGGGTCGCGTGATATTCAGATCACAATGGCAACTGAAGAGGAGTGTATTCTGTTGCTGATTTTACATCGGCGGCAACAAAGGCAATGCAGCGATAGGGCCGTTAAGTTCGCATAATTTTTCCTCTTCGCCCGCCATTGTATTCAAACCTTCTTCTTCTGTAAACACAATATACTTGAATTAATGTACAATACTTGCAATGTCGCCCCCATCGAAAGCCAGTGTGTCAAAAGCCAGCGCGTATCAAAAACTAGGACGACACATTTGGCTACGCACCGACGCATAATGGCGGCCGAAGCATAATGATGCGTAGCCTCGGGGACGCGTATGCGTACAGATGCGTTGACTATGAAACGGCCCTAAAGACAATTGACATTACCTGCGCGACTGCACCGAGCAAGGACACAGACAGGGCACTTGAGTATTGCTTTTCTCCTGTTTCTTTACTTTTTGTATACCTTGTTTTCAAATATCTCTTACACTTGTAGTCACTATGTGCTTTCAGATCTCTACTATCACTACTAACACTCGGAGAGCACGCTATGTACGTCGCAGGAAGGCCTGTCTGACAAACCTACGGCCTGTCCCTCTGACCTCTACTACTACGCTCTCTATTCCAGTTGGTCTCTGGAACTGCCAGTCTGCAGTTAACAAAGCAGATTTCATTTCTTCTATTGCTACTCATTCAGGTCTCAACCTCATGGCACTGACAGAGACTTGGATCAAACCTGAAGATACTGCCACCCCTGCAGCCCTCTCCACTATTTTCACTTGTTCCCACACTCCTCGTACCACTGGGAGGGGTGGAGGTACAGGTCTCCTTATATCAAAAGAATAGAAATTTGATCTTCAGCCATCACCTACAGGTACTGGTTCATTTGAATCACATGCCATTACTGTAACCCACCCTGTTAAAATCCACTTTGTGGTCATTTATCGTCCCCCAGGTCAATTGGGAAACTTCTTGGAGGAGTTGAATGTGCTGCTATCAAACTTTCCTGAAGATGGTACTCCTCTGGTACTGCTTGGTGACTTCAACATCCACCTAGATAAACCCCAGGCTGCTGACTTCAACACTCTGCTCACCTCATTTGATCTCAAGCTAGTGTCTACTACAGCGACTCACAAATCAGGCAACCAACTGGACCTCATCTACACGCACTGTTGCTCTGTGGACAACTCTTCAGTTGCTCCACTGCACACCTCAGACCACTTCCTCATTACTGCTAACCTAGCACTTACTCCTGAAGTTCCTCACACTCCAACACAGGTCACCTTTCGATGGAACCTACGCTCAATCTCTCCATCTCGCCTATCTTCTGTGGTTTCATCCTCGCTTCCTGCACTCTCTCAGTTCTCTGCTCTGGACACGAACAGCGCTACGGACAATCTTTGCTCCACTTTAACATCTTGCTTGGACAACTTTTGCCCACTGTTGTCTAGACCAGCACGCACCGCCCCATCTGCCCCCTGGCTGTTCGAGGTTCTCTGTGAACATCGCTCTAAACTCAGGGCTGCAGAGAGGAAATGGCAGAAATCAAGAAACTCTACTGACCTCAGTGTGTATCAGTCTCTCCTCTACTCCTTCTCTGCAAATGTCTTCATGGCTAAAACATCCTACTACCACAACAAAATTAACAACTGTTGTGATGCTCGGACACTCTTCAAGACTTTCTCTTCTCTTCTTAATCCGCCGCCACCACCTGCTCCATCGACTCTTACAGCGGACGACTTTGCAGCTTTCTTCACAAATAAGACAAGATCCATCAGTGACCAATTCTCCACACCGCAGACTGAGGACAACTTCACAACGACCGATGCACACTCTTTCTCCTCCTCCTCACCACTCTCAGAGATGGACGTCTCCAAACTTCTCCTGTCCAATCATCCTACTACTTGTCCACTTGATCCAATCCCCACTCACCTCCTTCAAGCGATCTCTTCTTCAGTCATACCTTCGCTTACTCACATTATCAACTCCTCTCTTCACTCTGGAACATTTCCCTCAGCATTCAAGCAGGCTCGGGTAAGCCCACTGCTCAAGAAACCATCTCTAAATCCAGCGCTTCTTGAAAACTACAGACCGGTATCCCTTCTTCCATTCATTGCAAAGACACTTGAGCGAGCTGTGTTCAACCAGCTTGTACGAAAGCCTGTTCTAGGGACTAAAATTGTTGGCCGCACGGACTGATTATAGTGTGACGCACAGGAAGACGGTTTGGTGAATGTTCATCTCTGCACACTTGTCTTTGCTCTGTATAATGCGTTTATGCCTTGATGTAAGTACATTTGCATATGTATGTTTATTGCGTGTATGTTATTGATGTCCCGCGATCGTTCTGCGGTTACCATCGGCGAGTTTTGAGCACCGTAGCGGCCGTAATTTGCCGCGAGAAAAACACACTAATCAGTATTAGCCTCGGCAGTATTCTAAACTGCATCACCAATGTTGCACCAAGATTAATCTGCCTACACATCTGGATGATTACGATGTTGGCTACCATCCTGCTGGTGACCTTCCTCCAAAGGCTTCCTCTCACTGTCCTAGTCAGCCCCGAAGCAGCTCGAGGAAAACGTCTCACAGTGGTGTCAGCTCTCAATCCAGGAAAAGTAGGCGTTCCATTACGTCCGCTGGCGTTTACATCCCACCAGAGCTCTCTAGCGTCCAGACTGCTATGTTGGAGGAAAAGATTAAACAGAGACAGTATGACAGTCTAAAGCGGCAAGTAGAAGAGGACTCATTGATTGATCTGGAATACCAAAGACTGCAGACACAAGCTAAAGAAGCCCAGCGCATGCAAGAGGAAGCGCTAGTCGCAAAGGAGGCCCTGTTGAAACAACTAGAACGACAGCGCAAGCTTCAAGAAGCAGAGACTGAACTCGAAGTAGCTAAGCTTGTATCCTCCATGCTTTCTGTAGACTCTAGAGCGACCACTCCAGTCCCTACAGACTCTGGTTCTCTGAACGCTCAACAGCTTGCATCACAGCGCAGCCAGGCTTGCTCACCGCAGCTCATGTCTTCAGAAACTCAGCAGCCCCTCTTCCAGTCGCCCGCTGTGACGTCAACGCTGCTGCCCTGTCTTACAGCACTGCCTGAGGTTTTTGCAGCGTCTCCTAGACCGCCACATTGGGCCTCACCTGCTCCTCACTCTGCAGATGCACCCATCCACGTTGCATTTGACCCAGGGCCACAAGCATTCTCACCGCCAGTCCCTGACATTGCACCATCGGCTCCTACTGCCATTCCAGTACACTGTGTGTCATTACCGTCGAATGTGGCCTCTCAGCCTTCAGCAGTGTTCACCATCCCGACCTCCACTGCGTACCCCATCAGCAGCATGCAGCGTGTGACACAGCAACCTCTTACTACCACATTACCTTCCCTTCGCTACAGGCTACAACAGACAGCAACAATGCCAGTGACAACACTTCCGGGTCCGTCACAGCTCCCTGTCTTCAGCCACCAAGCACCGGTGACGACACTTCATGCTCCTGGTTACGTTAAAGCATCTGTGCCTCTCCCCCCAACTGCCTACTCACCTCAACTGAGTCCAGAGCTCCTGCTCGCATCAGCTTATGGCATTCCACGACCCACGTTACCAGTTTTCGAGAGTGGTGCTGAGAGTGATTTTGCTTTGTTTAAGTTAGCATTGGACAATCTGTTGAGTAATCACCATCATATCAGTGAACAGTATAAATATCATGTTCTCTTAAGTCATTTGGAACTTCCTAGTGCCCATCAGCTCGCTAAATCCTTCATGTATCATCCCCAGCCTTACACTGCTGCTCTGCAGGCACTTCAAGACAAGTATGGACAACCGAGACAGCTTGTTCAGTCTGAGTTGGGTGCCATCCTAAGCACTCCACCTCTTAAGTTGGGTGATGCTAATGCCTTCGACTCATTTGCATTGTCAGTACAGTCTTTAGTGGGTATGCTGAGAACTCTTGAAGGCCAGAATGGTTACGAGCTTTTGTGTGGCTCACATGTGGACCGTCTCTTGAGTAAACTGCCACCAGCCTATCGCGACAGTTTTGTTGAATACTGCCTAAGTCGGGGTATTCTCCAGACCGGCACCGACAAGACCTACACACTACCTGATTTCGCAGACTGGCTTCAGATCAAGTCCCAAGCGAAACGTATCTCTAGCAGAGCTGCGGCTATGTTCCAGAGTGAAACTCTGAAGCCCCCTGGTAGAGCTAGAGGAGCACCTCATCCAAGAGGGCAGCCAAGGCCAGTTCTCCTGACACGTGAGAGTGTAGCTAAGACTCCTGAGTCGACAGCCCCTAAGTCCAGCTCCAAGCCCAAGCCATACTGTCCCCATTGTGACAACAGGGATCACTACCTCAACTCTTGTGAGGCATTCAAGAAGTTGACTACCTCCCAGATTGTATCTTGGTTTAAAGATGGTAAACGATGCTGGAGATGTGGACGGTCCCATGCTGTAGAGTCTTGCAACCTCAAACGTCCATGTAGAATTTGTAAAGAGCTACATCTTACAGTTCTTCACGATTCCATTAAAGATACCACCAGTGCTGTCCTCGCCGTCAGCCTCCCATCGACCCGGGTTTACTTGGACAGACCGAACCGTACACCCAGAGTCATGCTAAAGGTCGTCAAGGTCCTCCTTCACAATGGACACCACACAATGGAGGCACATGCCGTTCTTGATGATGGGTCAGAGAGAACACTCGTGCTTTCCCCAGTTGTGGAGCAGCACAAGCTTACCTGTACCCCAGAGTTACTTCATTTACAGACTGTTCAGCAATCTCACACAGAACTCGAAGATTCGTCCGTTTCTTTCGAGGTCTCAGCAGTCACCAAACCCATGCAGAGGTTCACTATCCCCAATGCCTTTACTGCAACCGGTTTGAGTCTTGCAGAACATAACTACCCAGTGGCTGCGCTCCAACGAGCTTATCGTCATCTGAGAGATCTTCCTCTTCCCCCTGTTGACAGAGTCAAACCACTACTCCTCATTGTTTCTGACATGCCACACCTCTTAATGCCGATACA
The DNA here is from genome assembly GCF_963082965.1 of Carassius carassius. Taxonomy (NCBI): domain Eukaryota; kingdom Metazoa; phylum Chordata; class Actinopteri; order Cypriniformes; family Cyprinidae; genus Carassius; species Carassius carassius. Next base: position 28,145,621 of record NC_081791.1, read on the forward strand.
GCCTGTCTGCAGAGGACCAGACGGAGGTCCAATAGCCATCAGAACACAGCTGGTATGGTCTCTTCTGGGTCCCATGAGCCCCAAGCAGCCCTCACGGTGTTATCAGTAGTGCCTTCATATCACCACCACTCCGCTTCATGATGATCTGATTCGGCACGTCGAACGTCTCTGGCAGGTTGACACCTTCCCATACAATGAGAAGATGGTCATCAGGTCCAAGCAAGACAAAGACGCTCTCGCTATGCTTCAGAAAGCCACCACCACTGTGAACGTAGACGGCGTTCGACGTTATGCCACACCATTGCTCCGACGCATGCCCATGACCATGTTCCATACCGATAAGGATGCTGTCCTTCCTAGTCTTCGAAGTACCGAGCGCAGATTGGCAAGAGATCCTGAACTACCAAAAGCCTACTGCACTGAAATCCGCAAGTTGGAATCTGCTGGATATGTAGCCAAGATAACCACAGAAGAAGCACACAATACCTCTGAATCCTGGTTTATTCCGCACCATATCGTGCAACACAACGGCAAGAACAGGATCATCTTTAACTGTTCATTTCAACATCAGGGTCAGTCCTTGAACAGTCAGCTGCTTCCTGGTCCGATGCTGGGGCCCTCCTTGTTAGGTGTGCTCCTGAGGTTCCGACAACACACGGTGGCTGTGAGTGGGGACATAAAAGCTATGTTCCATCAGGTACGCTTATTGCCCAGGGACAAGCCAGTGTTGCGGTTTCTTTGGAGGAACATGTGCAGAGACCAGGAGCCTGAGATATATGAATGGCAGGTGCTTCCGTTCGGAACTACCTGCAGCCCGTGTTGCGCCATCTACGCCCTCCAACGCAGTGCCCAGAACCACCAGAACGACCAGGTCAGTCTGGTTAACATAGTTGAGAATTCCTTCTATGTTGATAATTGCCTGCACAGCACTTCGAACTCTGATGAAGCTAAGGAGTTAGTTGATGGACTTCGTCAACTACTGTCTGAGGGAGGCTTCGACTTGAGACAGTGGGCCTGCAACATACCCTCTGTCATCGAACATCTTCCCGCAGAAGCCCGGTCTGCTAACAGTGAACTGTGGTTGACCAAAGCCAGTACAGACCTACAAGAACCCACTCTGGGCCTACGGTGGGGCTGTCTCAGTGACACCCTTGGTTATAATTTGCGATCAACCGAGCCTCTAGAACCTACCATGAGAAACGTGTACAAGACCTTGGCCAGCCAGTATGACCCGCTGGGTTATATCATCCCGTTTACCACCAGGGCCAAGGTTCTCATCCAAGATCTCTGGAAGCAGAATTTGGGCTGGGACGATCCAATAACACCTTTACAGCTAAGAGAGAAGTGGCTAACATGGATACAAGAGATTCCTAATCTGCTTCAGCTGCAATTTCCTCGACCTTATGCCCCAGCCTGTGCTGATTACCCTAGTGCCATCCGAGAACTCCACGTATTTTGCGACGCCTCAGAAAAAGCATACGGCTCAGTGGCCTATTTGCGTACTACAGATGATCAAGGACACTTCCATGTCGCCTTTGTTCTGGCCAGATCCAAAGTGGCCCCCAGAAAATGCCTCTCCATGCCTCGTTTGGAACTGAGTGCAGCCCTGACTGGCGCCCAGTTAGCCAAAGTGATCCAGACTGAGTTGTCTCTTAATCTCCATACAGTCACCCTCTGGTCTGACTCAACAACCGTGCTGAACTGGCTCACCTCTGAGTCCTGTCGCTACAAGGTATTTGTAGGGACACGCATAGCCGAAATCCAGACCCTCACAGACACGGCTGAAAGGCGGTACATTGATTCGGCTCACAACCCTGCCTATCACATCACAAGAGGCCTGACACTGACCCAGATAGCAAGACCCCATCAGTGGAGTTCAGGACCAGACTTCCTCCTTCAACCTTCTGACCAGTGGCCATCCACACCTGTCACTAAGGTAGAATCGGAGATCAGTGAGTTGAGGAAAACTGCATTCATCGGCACTGTCAAAGTCTCCAATAATTTACTTGTGGACCCCAATTAATTCCACACATGGCTAGAGCTTGTTGAGGCCACTGCCAGGTCCCTACACGGGGCGGCTGTTGCAGACAGCGACTCTTCACTGCAAGCTGATGACTATGTTGAAGCAGAGAAACTTATCCTGGCCCAAGTTCAGCAGGACTCACTCCCACTTGAAGTCCAAGCTTTGAAGACTGGACAGCCGATTCCAGCTACCAGCCGTTTGGCATCCCTTGCACCAGAGTATGATAAGCACACAGGTCTCATCAGAGTAGGGGGACGGTTACGCAGAGCCAGTGACCTCGACCCTGATGCCATCCACCCGATACTGTTGGATCCTGGTCATTCTACAACAAAGCTGATAATTAAAGAGACGGACCGCCGACTTCTGCATCCTGGTTCTGAAAGGGTGCTAGCGGAATTACGTCGCCAGTATTGGATACTCCGGGGCAGGGAAGCCGTCCGTAAGCATCAACGCAAATGCAAAGATTGTCAGTTCTGGCGAGCCAAGCCTGAAGTTCCCCAAATGGCCGATCTTCCATCCTGCAGGCTGCAACTTCACCAACCGCCGTTCTATTCTACTGGGGTAGATTGTTTTGGGCCCCTTTCAGTCAAAGTTGGTCGTCGCCACGAAAAAAGATGGGGCATCCTTTATAAGTGCATGACAACCCGATGTGTGCATCTTGATCTGTTGGAGCACCTTGACACTGATGCATTCCTGCTCTCTCTGCGTCGCTTTATAGCAAGACGAGGTAAGCCCATGGAATTGCTCTGTGACAACGGTACCAACTTTGTAGGAGGAGACCGAGAACTACGTGACATTTTTGATGTCATGGCACCCAAGCTTCAAGAGCTGCTTGCTCCACAAAAGATCAGATTCCGCTACATTCCACCTAATGCTCCTCATTTCGGAGGAACCTGGGAGCGTGAAGTCAAGTCTGTAAAGACTGCACTACGGGTCATTTTGCGAGAGCAAACGGTGCCAGAGCCAGTGCTGCAGACGTTGTTAATGGAGGTTGAGGGTATTCTAAATGCCAAGCCCCTCGGCTACGTATCTTCCAATGTTGCAGACGTCGACCCAGTGACTCCGAACCTACTCCTTATGGGCCGTCGTGATGCCTCCTTACCTCAAGTTTTTTTCGACTCTACCAACCTGCTTGGAAGACGCAGATGGAGACACAGCCAGGTGTTGGCAGATCATTTCTGGACTGCCTTTATCCGAGATTATCTCCCAAGTTTACAGGATCGGCATAAGTGGAGAAAGGATGGCAAAGAGCTAACTGTTGGCCAAGTGGTTCTCATTGTTGATCACCAACTTCCTCGTGCCCTCTGGCCTGTGGGCACAGTGACTGAGACGTTGGCTGGACCTGACGGGAAAGTTCGCACTGCTCGTGTCAGAGTTAATGAGAAATCCTACACTCGTCCAGTTATTAGGTTGATTCCACTTCCTCACATCGAGGAAGAGCCTTAGACACTGTAGACAGACTTCCTTGGTGTTTACAATTATCCTGTCAGATAATTGGGGGCGGCTGTGTACGAAAGCCTGTTCTAGGGACTAAAATTGTTGGCCGCACGGACTGATTATAGTGTGACGCGCAGGAAGACGGTTTGGTGAATGTTCATCTCTGCACACTTGTCTTTGCTCTGTATAATGCGTTTATGCCTTGATGTAAGGTCATTTGCATATGTATGTTTATTGCGTGTATGTTATTGATGTCCCGCGATCGTTCTGCGGTTACCATCGGCGAGTTTTGAGCACCGTAGCAGCCGTAATTTGCCGCGAGAGAAACACGCTAATCAGTATTAGCCTCGGCAGTATTCTAAACTGCATCACCAATGTTGTTTACATTAATAATGTATCATTGCACAATTTATCATGACTATTTGCATTGATAGGGCTGTTATTAATGTTAAGAATGCAGACTTGAGTGTTTAATCATTGTTTATTGCATTTGTTCGACTATCATGCCAGTGTGTAAATGATTCTCAGAATATGATTGTAATTATATTTCTCTATCGTTCTTTTAGACCATTAATACAGACATCATTGCCAAAGAATAACTGATCTAGATGACAACGCAAAGACTGTTCAATAAATCTTATAATCAATAAATATTATAAAGTTGTAGCACGCCTCCGTTACACAGCTTTCTATGTTCCTTGTACAGAACAACCTCCTGGACAGCAACCAATCTGGCTTCAAAAGTGGCCACTGACAGATTCTTCAGTGTGTCTTGGAGGTGTGAAATTCCTAAGTCACAACACCTTGCTACTGGGGTTCCTCAAGGCTCAGTACTTGGACTACTTCTCTTCTCCATCTACATGACATCATTAGGATCTGTCATTCAGAAGCATGCCTTTTCTTATCACTGCTACGCTGATGACACCCAACTCTACTTCTCATTCCAGCCAGACGACCCGACGGTAGCTACTCACATTTCAGCCTGTCTGAGTGACATTTCTAGCTGGATGAATGACCATCACCTTCAGCATAACCTTACTGTGACGAGTGGGGCGGGGCCGAGGGACATGGGAGCGAGGCCGGGGGAGTGATTGGAGATGAACTACACCTGTTCGTCCCACCGGTCTCGAGGCCCATGGAGGAGATGGAAGGATATAAAACTGGAGCGACGACAGTGAAGGACGAGAGAGGACCAGGCCTGGGCTTTTAGTTGTGTTTTGGTTTTTATTTTATGCGCACCAGTCGTCCGTGAGGGGCTGGTGCGCTGTTTTGTGTTTATTTTGTTATTAAAATGTTTTTGATTGTCCGCCGGTTCCCGCCTCCTTCTTCCGGATGAATATGAAGGTTGATATCATTACACTTACGAAGACAGAACTCCTGGTGATTCCAGCTAACCCATTGCTTCACCACAACTTCTCGATACAGCTAGGCTCATCAACCATTACTCCTTCTAGGACAGCCAGAAACCTAGGAGTTGTGATGGATCATCAGTTAAGCTTCACAGACCACATTGCTACAACGACCCGGTCCTGCAGGTATGCCTTATACAACATTAGGAAGATTAGACCCTTCCTGTCAGAGCAAGCAACACAACTTCTTGTCCAAGCTCTTGTTCTCTCCAGACTGGACTATTGTAATGCTCTCCTGGCTCTTCCTGCATGTACTGTCAAGCCTCTGCAGTTGATCCAGAATGCAGCAGCGAGGGTTGTGTTCAATGAGCCTAAAAAAGCTCACGTTACTCCTCTCCTCATCAGGTTACACTGGCTACCAGTAGCCGCTCGCATCAAATTCAAGGTACTGATGCTTGCCTACAAGACGACCACTGGCACGGCACCAACTTACCTAAACTCACTGGTTAAATCTTATGTGCCCTCCAGAAGTTTGCGCTCTGCAAGTGAACGACGCCTTGTGGTGCCATCCCAAAGAAGTTCAAAATCACTCTCACAGACTTTTTTCCTGGACTGTGCCCAGCTGGTGGAATGACCTACCAATCTCAATTCGTACAGCTGAGTCTTTACTCATTTTCAAGAAACATCTAAAGACTCATCTTTTTTGCCTGCACTTAACCAACTAACACTAGCACTTTCCTTTTCTTGTCTTTTCATTTATTTCATTTATTTCATTTAAAAAAAAAAACCTGGCTATGTGTTCTATACTAGACTAATTGAGACTTGTCATGGCACTTGTATACTGTAGTTGTTCTTTTGTTGACCTGACTGCTTCTATTGTTCTCATTTGTAAGTCGCTTTGGATAAAAGCGTCTGCTAAATGATTAAATGTAAATGTAAATGTCAAATGCTTGTACTAAAATATATTCTGCAATTCGAGATTACCATATAAGGCACAAGATGATCTGTATTTTTTATTTGTAATTTAATGCACAAATAAATGTTAGCACAGTGCACTTACACTGGAAAATATGCGAAAATTAAAAAAATTAAAATGCATAAAATAAATGCATTATGACTGTTGAATTTGTCCTTTTTTTATTTTATCTCTATGCATGCCTCATCCAGGAAAATGCAATGTTGGAGAGCAAGTATTTGGGAGTTTCTAGAAGCTGAATAAACAATAAAGCTACATTGAGCCCCCAAGTTCCCGTTCTTGGCCAGGGGAAGTCTAAGCCTTCCCCAGCCTTAGACATGCTCCACCTGTGGGCACTAGTCTCACACTAAATTTCAGGAATTCATCAGCTGAAAGGCCTGCTGGAGTGCTGGAGGACCTGACTGGTTCTCTCTGGAGAACTAGGCATCCAGGATGCCGCAAGCTGACTCTGAACCAGGCCTCTCAGTGCCACTACCCATTTGAGGTTAGAAGACAAGAGGAAACCGGTGCGACACGCAGGCTATAGAACCTAGCAAACATGTTAGGAGTCACCCAGCCCGTAGCTCTACAAATGTCTCCTAGCGAGGCACTAAGAGTCAGCGCCCAGGATGATGCAGCACCCCTGGTGGATTGAGCACAAAGCCTGAGAAGGCAGGGTACACCTCGTTCTTCGTAGGCCAAGGTAATGGCATCCTCTATCCAGTGGGCTATCCTCTGCTTGAAGACAGCTCTCCCCCTCTGCTGTTCACTGCAACAGAAAAAGAGCTGTTATATCCACGTACTGTTGCATTGCATGTACTGGACATTGGACTGACTGACTCCAACTCCATGACGAGAAAAGAGATCCTCTGCACCTCTGGGAAGAATGGCGATGGAGGGGGGTATTCAGAACCATTGCAAATTCCACCGAGAAACCACTCTTCCACCCTCAAAGGATCGGGACATGGTGGAGGATTCTACACAAACCCGACATTCTCGGCATCTCAGGAAAGCATAGCCATCATCTCTGGGTCTGGTTCAGGCAATGCTGTCACACCTGAAGTGGGCAACACAGCAGGGTCGTCATCCCCAGAGAGAGAGAGCTCACCCTTTGATGCAAAGATTGACATCTGGTCTCGAGGGGGCAATCCGAAGGAAACGGCCAGCTCTCTCCACACTGTTGAGGGAAAAGCAGGTCACTCTGGCCACTTCATCAGCTGCAGAGTGCTTGAGGGGTGACAAACTCTCTCTGGGGAAGATGTCTCCATGATCCTCAAATCACCTCTGACTCCACTCGATTGCCAGGATGAATCACTGGATCGCGGCAGAGTGCGCGCACACACACACACACACACACACACACACACACACACACACACAGTCTCTCTTCTTTTCATCAACGAAGTAGAGAACAGTAGTGATGCACTGCTGCTCAGCTTCGAAGCGAAAGGACGAATGAAAGCAGTGCATCTGCTGCCTCTTATGCTCACGCTGTGATCAGCGACAGCTGGGTGCAATAATCGTATGCCAATGTGCATTGGCTCATTTAGTTTAATGGATTGGTCTCTTCTGGCGGGATCCCAATTCATCGGTTACACCAGTGGTTCCCAAACTGGGGGGCGCGCCCCCCCTAGGTATTGCAGGGGGGGCGCGGCACGGCTACGGATTCCCGGGTTAGTTACAATGCTAGCATAACAGCATGGACAAGTTTGTGACAGCGCTCCCAGCTAAACGCAAACCAGATGATGAATCTTCACCAAATGTAGCAACTTCAAAAGCAAAGACAAGAAAATATGACGAGGCATATCTCGCACTCGGCTTCACCAGCACAACAGTGGGTAAGGAGGAAAGACCACAGTGTGTTGTGTGTCTAAAAATACTAGCTTGCGACAGTCTGAAGCCGAACAAATTAAAACGCCACTTGGAGACAACACATCCCGAGCACAAAGACAAGCCGGTGGAGTTCTTCAGAAAAAAACTCACACAGTGTCATGCACAGCAGAGTCGCTTTACTAAAGCAGCATCCCTGCCTGCAAATGCTCAACTCGCATCCTACAAAGTTGCCTACAGAGTTGCTCAGTGTAAAAAGCCACACACTATAGCCGAGGAATTAATACTTCCCTCTGCGATCGACATGGTCTCAACTATGATCGACGAAGCCACTGCCAGCAAGCTAAAGGCCATTCCTCTCTCAAACAATACTATCTCAAGGCGTATTTATGATATGTCAAAAGACATAGAAGAGCAGCTAAATGACAAGATACGGGACCGACGCTTTGCTCTGCAGATGGATGAGGCGACTGACAGTAATAAAGACTGCTTATTGATAACATACGTCAGATTCATTGATGCCGATGATTTGAGGGAGGATTTGCTTTTCTGCAAACAAGTGACGAGCAGAGCCACTGCAGACGAACTGTTTAAAATAATTGACACTTACTTGAGAGAGGCCGATCTGAAATGGGAGGACTGTGTGGGGATCTGCACAGACGGAGCTCAGGCCATGGCTGGGAGAAGAGGGGGGCTGCAAGCGCTCATCAAGCGCATCTCCCCTAACGTGCAGTGGACACACTGTATGATACACCGAGAGGCGCTGGCGTCTAAACAGCTGAGTCCCGACCTGCACGATGTTATGACGGATGTCATCACTACAGTGAACTACATTAAAACACGACCTGTCAAAGCACGTATTTTCTCTGCACTGTGTGAGGAAATGGGCTCCGACCACACAGCTGTTCTGTTTCACAGCGAGTCCCGATGGCTGTCACGTGGGAAGGTTTTATCCAGGGTCTTTGAACTGCGGGATGAGATCCGCATCTTTTTGGAGGAGGAGGAAAATAAACTTGCCCACAAGTTTAACAACAACAAGTTCCTCATGAAACTTGCATACCTCAGTGACATGTTTCAAAAACTCAATGAGCTAAATCTGCAGATGCAGGGCAGCAACACACACCTTCCACATCTGGCAGATAAAATCACATCATTCACAAGAAAGCTTGAGATGTGGGAGCAGCGAGTTACAGAGGGAAATATAGACTCGTTTGAGAACCTGAAGTCATTCATTGAGGTCAACAAGCTGCAGAACACAGTGATCCCATGCATGAAAGCTCACATCTCTGCCCTCCAAAAGCATTTCCAGAGGTACTTCCCAGTGCAGGATCCTACACAATATGACTGGACCCGAGACCCCTTCAGTGCAACACCACCTGCCGAATTCAGCACTACAGAGAATGAACAGTTCATTGATGTCACCTCTGATTCAACAATGAGGCTTGAGTTTAAGTCTAAGACACTAGCTGCATTTTGGATTGGAGTGGAGAAAGATTTCCCACTGCTAGGTAAAAGAGCTCTGGCCACACTCCTTCCATTTGCCACGTCTTACCTATGTGAGATAGGTTTTTCTGCTGTGGCCTCCATCAAGACTAAATACAGATCAAAGCTGGACATTGAAAATGAACTAAGAGTAGCAGTCTCACAGCTGCAACCCCGATTTGAGAAGATCTGCAGCATGAAGCAAGCCCACACCAGTCACTGAAAAGATGTGGACATTAAGGTGCAGTTTTTGCAGAGTTAAATGTTCAGGATTTTGTTATTTTCTTCAGAGAGCTGGTAAAGTGTAAAAGGCCACTTTCATGCAGGAATGGAGTTCATAAGAAGATGTGTTGAAAGCCATGAACACCATTACATGGTAAAATTTTATGATACATGATGCAGTGTCACTTTTAATAATTGTGAAGGTGATTTGTCTTTTTTTTTTTTTAGTTTTGTTCAGGAAGAAGTTGCCATTTTGTATGACTTACAATGTTAAGTAAAGTCCAGTGGAGTTTAGAAACAAAGGATTTGTATGTTTGTGTCAGTGTGGGGGGGGCTCGAAAATATTCTTATCTTCAGAAAGGGGGGCCCTGCAGAAAAAGTTTGGGAACCACTGGGTTACACTGACGTCAAGAGTGACTGACTGAAATCAAACTATATGTTCTTTTACTGTATCCTTATTCCTCAACCTTATATATTATTTTACCATTAACACCAGTTAATTTTCCTTCTTGCCAATGCTAGAATACTCTCCCATATTCTTCTCAGTATTAAATATTTATTGAAGTTCCAGTATTACCAGATAAATGTCGTAATCAAAGTTGTTTTGTGATATTTATTCACAATGTTTCATAACATGTTTCTGTTCCATTTTCTAAAACTTTCAAAAAAGTGATTCCAGTTCTAATCAAAACGGCTTAATTTGCAATCTTCAGTGAGCTTTTGAAGTCCAGTAAAGCCGACCAAGATTGCGAAATCCTTTAAGGTTTCTAGCAGCAGAACCACACACACATAAACACACTTTCTTCTGTGTGTACTGGAAGTTGTCCGCATTTTAAGGAAACAAAAATAAAAAGCAATTCAATATATTATCCCAATATGTCAACTCAAGTCATTTATTTATATAGCACTTTAAACAAAAAGGATTGCGTCAAAGCAACTGAACAACATTCATTAGGAAAACAGTGTGTCAATAATGCAAAATGACAGTTAAAGGCAGTTCATCATTGAATTCAGTGATGTCATCATCTCAGTTCAGTTTAAATAGTATCTGTGCAATCAAGTCAACGATATCGCTGTAAATGACATGACCCCAACTAAGCAAGCCAGAGGCGACAGCGGCAAGGAACCAAAACTCCATCGGTGACAGAATGGAGAAAAAACCTTGGGAAAAACCAGGCTCAGTTCGGGGACCAGTTCTCCTCTGACCAGACGAAACCAGTAGTTCAATTCCAGGCTGCAGCAAAGGCAGATTGTGCAGAAGAATCATCTGTTTCCTGTGGTCTTGTCCTGGTGCTACTCTGAGACAAGGTCTTTACAGGGGATCTGTATCTGGGGCTCTAGTTGTCCTGGTCTCCGCTGTCTTTCAGGGCAGTAGAGGTGCTTTCTAGGTGCTGATCCACCATCTGGTCTGGATACGTACTGGATCCGGGTGACTGCAGTGACCCTCTGATCTGGTGGCTACGGTGACCTCGGAATAAGAGAGAAACAGACTAATATTAGCGTAGATGCCATTCTTCTAATGATGTAGCAAGTACATCGGGTGTTATGGGAAGTGTTCCCAGTTCCGGTTTACCTACATTTACATTTATTCATTTAGCTGACGCTTTTATCCAAAGCGACTTACAATTGCTATATATGTCAGAGGTCGCACGCCTCTGGAGCAACTAGGGGTTAAGTGTCTTGCTCAGGGACACATTGGTGCCTCACAGTGGATTCGAACCCGGGTCTCTCACACCAAGTGCATTTGTCTTATCCACTGCGCCAACACCACCCTACCTAATTAATGCAGCCTAAAAATCCTTTAACGGATTTGGATATTAAAAGCATATTAGTATGTTATGTGTAAGCCAGGTTAAAGAGATGGGTCTTTAATCTAGATTTAAACTGCAAGAGTGTGTCTGCCTCCCGAACAATGTTAGGTAGGTTATCCCAGAGTTTAGGCGCCAAATAAGAAAAAAGGATCTGCCGCCCGCCGTTGATTTTGATATTCTAGGTATTATCAAATTGCCTGAGTTTTGAGAACAAAGCGGACATGGAGGATTATAATGTAACAAGAGCTCATTCAAATAATGAGGTGCTAAACCATTCAGGGCTTTATAAGTAATAAGCAATATTTTAAAATCTATACGATGTTTGATAGGGAGTCAGTGCAGTGTTGACAGGACCGGGCTAACATTTTCTGCATTTGACATTGAGAGCATAGGTCGTAATTTAGATATATTTTTGTGATGGAAAAATGCACTTTTACAAATGCTAGAAACGTGGCTTTCTAAGGAAAGATTGCGATCAAATAGCACACCTAGGTTCCTAACTGATGATGAAGAATTGGCAGAGTACCCATCAAGTCTTAGACAGCGTTCTAGGTTATTACATGCAGAGTTTTTAGGTCTTATAATTAACACCTCTGTTTTATCCGAATATAGCAGTAAGAAATTACTCGTCATCCAGTTTTTTTATATCGACTATAAATTCCGTTCACCAGGCCGTGAAGAAATATAGAGTATCATCAGCATAACAGTGAAAGCTAACACCATGTTTCCTGATGATATCTTCCAAGGGTAACATGTAAAGCGTGAAGAGTAAAGGCCCTAGTACTGAGCCTTGAGGTACTCCATACTGCACTTGTGATCGATATGATACATCTTCATTCACTGCTACGAACTGATGGCGGTCATATAAGTACGATTTAAACCATGCTAATGCACTTCCATTAATGCCAACAAAGTATTCAAGTCTAAGCAAAAGAATGTTGTGGTCAATAGTGTCAAACGCAGCACTAAGATCCAATAAAACTAATAGAGAGATACACCCACGATCAGATGATAAGAGCAGATCATTTGTAACTCTAAGGAGAGCAGTCTCAGTACTATGATACGGTCTAAATCCTGACTGGAAATCCTCACATATACCATTTTTCTCTAAGAAGGAATATAATTGTGAGGATATGTGTAAAAGTATCTAAAATAAATAAACAAATAGCCAGTGTAATTGCTTTTCTTTCATATTATACTACAAATAGTGAAAGATCTCATTTTTTGAAGTAGAAGTTTAACTAACTTTCATACAAAACTAAAACAAATTTTTGCATGCGTTTTGTTTCGTAACATTTCTGATAAATCAGGCATTTATGGCTCATATAGACTGATAGGGTGAGTATATGAAAATTAAAACAGCTCAGGTGTATTCAGAGACACAGACTGAGCTAAAAATATGAATTTGCTGCAGATGCTGGTATTTATATGATGATATTCTGCTGCTTGTGATGCAAGTCAATGAGATCTTTCAAACAGGAGAGCAGATATTGACATAAAATCATCTGAATATCAGTGGTCACTCTATATCTCCAGTAATAAGGTAAGATGTAAATGATCCAAAAATATAATGCAGTGATTGAGAGCTGAAGAAATAAAAGGCTCATCAGAAGATGCGAGATGTTCGGACCTTTACTTGATCAAAATCAGGGAAGATTTGACATGAGGAAGTTCATCAGTGAATAAAAAAAAAAAAAAAAACTCTAAACAGAAGGCATGCAGTAGATCGAGTATGACAACAAAGTTTGATTATGTAGATAATTTACAGTTTTTTTGGATTGCTTAAGCACGATTTTCCTCCATGGGCCTCGAGACCGGCGGGTCGAACAGGTGTAGCTCATCTCCAATCACTCCACCAGCCTCGCTCCCATGTCCCTTGGCCCCGCCCCACTCGTCACATACCCCCATCGCCCCTCCGGGGGGGACCTCTCACGGGGACCTGCGGGAACCTGGGGGTAGGACAGGCGAGGCGAGAGAAAAGGAGATGGAAGGAGGAGCGACAGAGACGAGAGAGGGGAGAGAGGAGAAAAAAAAAAAAAAAAAATTCCGGTTCCCAGACGCACTGCTGCTCGGCCCTCCACCAGCTGGGTGATCTCCTCCGCGGTGCCTGGCGGTGGCACTGGACGGCCCTCGGCAGACGGCACGACACTCCTCCGCCGCCCGGTGGACGGCTCCTCCGGTTTTGGGCAGCCGGCAGGAGTCCCCCGTTCCCTGTTCCTCCCCGTTCCGGCGGATGGCAGCAGGCTCCGGCCACCTGGCGAACGGCGCCGACTCCTCCGCTCCCTCACTGACGGCAGCCGTCTCTCCACATCGTGGGCGGCCGGTAGCGAGCTCGCCCGTCCCCGGCAACTCGCTCCAGCCCACCGCCTCGAGCGTCCATGGCGGCACACTCCTCGCCTGCTTGATGGCACCGCGGATTCACCACAGCGGCGAGGGATCTTCAGCAGCGCGTCCCTCCTTCTCCCGGGCTTCGGCACCACTGTAACGAATTAAAACATCCTAGTCATCGGCAAGAAGGAGGCGGGAACCGGCGGACAATCAAACGACATTTAATAATTCAAAAATAAACACAAAACAGCACACCAGCCCCTCACGGACGACTGGTGCGCGCAAAATAAAACCAAAACACAACTAAAATCCCAGGCCTGGTCCTCTCTCGTCCTTCACTGTCATCGCTCCAGTTTTATATCCTTCCATCTCCTCCATGGGCCTCGAGACCGGCGGGTCGAACAGGTGTAGCTCATCTCCAATCACTCCACCGGCCTCGCTCCCATGTCCCTCGGCACCGCCCCACTCGTCACATATACACTTCTGTTTTAAAACCACACTTTGTTACCATATGAAACACACGTTTCACATTACTATACTCTGTTTGCACGAGTTACACTCTGCTGTGATAAACCGAAAACACTTTTAGCACTTCTACTTCCCTATGATTAGAGTAGGCTACCATCAACAAAGTACAAATATAATGTAAATTCACCAAACAAAACACAAGACCAATGTCGCAGACTGAAGAAACTCATTTCTCAACACGCCCAAAATTTTGACATGGAGATTCATATCAAAATGTCACCTTACATATTGTACTGCAAGTTTACGGTAAAAAAAAAAAAAAAAAAAACCCACACTAGACATTGTCTCTTCGCCGAGCTGGATCTGGCCAGGGAATTTCATCAACATCGTAGGCAATGTTGTCATTAGCAAGACACCTTGGAAAGAAACGTCTTGAATGGCGAATCCATCCTTGTATTGCTGCTACCTCCATCTGGCCTCCTCCATGGCTTGGATGAGGGGTACCTCAGCCTGGAGACGGAGATCATATACCTTCCACCGCCATGCCGAAAAAAACTCTTCTATAGGGTTGAGGAATGGAGAGTATGGTGGAAGATATAGGACAGTGAAATGTGGATGTTGCTGAAACCAGTTCTGAACCAGAGCAGAGCGGTGGAAAGACACATTGTCCCAGACAACAATGTATTGCATATGATCGATTTGATTTGCTGCGGTTATGTTGCACTCGCGTAGCTACGGTCAGGCCCATCCAGTCATTGGCCTCACAATGTAGCCTAACAATATTCAACAATAATGTATTTTTGACACGAACATTAGTAAGTTGCTCTGTTTCATTTTAGTTTAACATACTTCGCTAAACTTCAGTGTCCCTCTGTGAAATGTGCTCGTCGTTGTGAAGGGGGGGTGGGCTGTTCGCAATCTGACGCGGGCATTTCATCATCACCATGACAACCAAACAAGAATCAAGAAACATTAAGATTTATTTTTATAGGTCAAGTATTGTGATAGTTGCAACATAATTTACTCCTTCTGTTGCGATTATCACAATACTTGACCTATAAAAATAAATCTTAATGTTTCTTGATTCTTGTTTGGTTGTCATGGTGATTATGAAATGCCCGCGTCAGATTGCGAACACCCCACCCCCCCTTCACAACGACGAGCACATTTCACAGAGGGACACTGAAGTTTAGCGAAGTATGAAAAATGAAACAGAGCAACTTATTAAAGTTCGTGTCAAAAAGACCACGGCCGCCGCAGGAGGAAGATGATGCAGATGTTCAGGAGCCTCAGCCATCAGTCAGTAGTAAGGAGCTGAACAGCTCTGCTTGTGATTACATTAATTCAGCCATTTCTCCATCACCAGCAGTGCTCCATTCTCTAACATCTACCTCACCTACATGCCAGTGTACAGGTACATACAGCCATGTAATAGGCCTATATACAAATGTGCAATAATGAACACGAATGAATCATGATTTACTATCGCAGCGTTATGTGCGTTCATTGTTTCAGACTCGGCTAAGCCTAGGGCCAGCACTGAGGATGTAACAGCCCCATCCGACTTATCCACCATTGATGACCCTGTTACCCAGCCCAAACTCAGTTCATTTCCGGTCACCACTATAGCAGGCAAAGGAAGAAGTTTTAATGCCCGTTGGTATGAAAAGTTCCCATGGCTAGAGTACAGTATTTCGAGAGACGCTGTGTTTTGTAAGCCATGTCGCCATTTCCCTGAAGCAGCCACTGAGAGCCGATTTATAAAAACTGGCTTTAGAGACTGAAAGCATCTCTCCCAGTGTTGTGTTAAACACGAGACTAGCAGGGCACATACTGCAGCGCTGGGCAGGACTGAAGGATACAGACAAAGCCATAAACCAGGACGGGGAAATATAATTAACCAGCTGCACAAAGACGCGGTCAACAGTTCGTTTGTGGAAAGAAACAGAGAACACTTTAAAGTTGTGATAGACCTCGTTTTATTTTGTGCAAAACAAGACATTCCCTTGCGTGGGCATCGTGAAACTGAAGAGGCACTGAACAAAGGCAACTTCTTAGAATTATTTCAACTGATCTTCACCTATCACCCAGAAATAAAAAGGCGACTGGACGAATTGCCTAGAAACGCGAAACTCACTAGCCCTGATATTCAAAACGAAATCCTGGAAATCGCCGCATCATTAATTATCCGCAAAATAAAGGCGGATTTGCACGAGGAGACAGACACACATTATGCAATTTTAGCAGACGAATGTAAAGACTTATCCAAAAAAGAGCTTGTGGCAGTATGTATCCGATACATATATAAAGGCCTGCTGAAGGAAAGGGCTGTGGGGTTTGTTGAGACAGGGAACATGAACGCAAGTGCTATATCAGCAAAAATCCTGGAAGTATTGGAGCCATTGCAGCTGGATCCAGCTTTGTGCGTTGGATTGGGTTCGATGGGGCATCAGTTATGTCCGGCAATAAAGGAGGAGTACATGTGATTTTAAAGAAAACATTTCCTCACGCAGTATATGTGCATTGTAATTCCCACCGCCTTAACCTCGTCCTGTGCACAGCACCAAAGGTGTCCCCTAGCATATCAACATTTTTTGACGTCGTCATTAACAACCTGTATAGTTTCATGACGGGGTCACATAGGCATGCTAGATTTATGGAAATCCAGCAACAGCTGCGGCCAGGGAAAACGAATTTGGAGCTAGAGAGGTCCTGTGAAGTCAGATGGAGCTCGTGGTCAAGTGCAGTGAGTAAAGTGCTGACACTTTTGGGTCCTATATTGGAGACTCTTGCTGAATTTTCTGAAAGCTCAGGCAAGACAAAACTTGAGGCAGACTCACTACTGCAACAAATGCAAAATAAAAAATTTCTGTTTCTACTTGTAACGTTCAACAAGCTGTTTGAAACGAGTGACTATGCCACTAAGGGCTTGCAGTCTGCCACTATATCAGTAACAGATTGCATTGATCTAATCGAAGGGCTTAAGGAGAGCTACAGTACATTCAGGAATGAAGAAAATGACTTTGAGAAAGTTATGGCACTGACGGATGATTTGATGAAAATGCATGACATTCTGAATTTTGACGTCACTGGGGCGCGAAAGAGGAAGTTGCCAGCTAAGTTGGGCGATATGTTGATCCAGTCTACCGTGGGCAAAGCATCACCTGTCAAGGACAACTCTGACCTGAAACAATTGTGGAATGATATACAAGACAGGCAGATCATGGAACTGAACTCCCGTTTTAAGGCTGACACGTACGGTTTAATGAGAGCAGCCGCTGCGTGCTTGCCTCAGTCGAACACCTTCGGCAAAAAGACTCTGTTACAGCCTGCCGGTGCGCACTTTAACATCGCTGTTGATGATTCTGAACATGAGGTGTTTGTTCAGCAACTAGAAAAAAAAGTATCAAATGGCAGGGCATTTCCATCACTTGTGGAGGTGCTCGATGCATGCCCATGCGATATCTTTCCAAGAATGAACCGTCTCCTGCGAGTCCTCATCACACTACCAATAACACGCTGTACTGTCGAACGTTTCTTTTCCACTGTAAATCGGATAAAAACTAGTATCAGAGCAACAATGTTGACACATAGACTGAACTCTTTGTCCCTTCTCTCATTTGAGAGAGAATTGACTGAATCCTTGGACTATAACGAAGTCATTGCAGTGTTCAACTCAAAGCCCCGTCGTCTCCTGTTATAAGCGCATCAAAAGTAAGCCAATCTACGTTTACTATGTACACTAGTTGCCTAGTTAATGTTGTTAAATAACGTGGTTTATGTGGCCGCTGAGCCAGACCAAGCATTGTTTTTATACACTGTCCACTACTGTCCTGCTGATTTAATGATGGTGTTTTTTGCATCTGTCAGATGCGCGTGTGTGTGTGGTGTGGCCGCGCGCAGTGGAAATGCTTATCGTTATGTTCTTAACACTGCTTATGATGACATGATACATCTCATTAAACTGTGGTGTATTCAAGAAGCAGGTGTACTGTAGTTGTGTTGGCCTATTTTGATAACAGATGCATTTTAGGCTGTGCCCACCTGATTTTCTCTGGGCCCACCTACTTTGTGATTCCTGGCTACGCTACTGTTATGTTGTGCAATTGGTCCAAGAATGTAAGTATGAGTTCTGTGTTGTAAGGGCCCATATAGGCATGGCGGTGGAGGACCCCATTCTGTGTAATGGCTGCACAGAGTGTTAGATTACCCCCACGTTGCCCTGGGACGTTGACTATAGCCCTGTGGCCAATGAGGTTTCTTCCCCTCCTTGGTGTTCTCGTCAGGTGGAACCCAGCCTCATCTACGTAAATGAACTCATGCTGGATCTCCTCTCCATCCATTCGTAAAAAAGTCTCTGAAGAACAGTGTCAGGCAAAATTGTGTAGATCTAGTATACAGATTACAGTACAGTAAAAGATATGAGACAGTATGCAAGATCACACTGCTAAAGTGAGTACATACCTCTGCATAATCATGCCGCAGTCGTTTCACCCTTTCAGAATTGCGCTCGAAAGGCACTCGATAAATTTGCTTCATTTGAATATGGGTTTTTTTAGGATGCGTGCCAGTGTTGATGTTGAGACCTGATGGATATTGTTGAAACTGACGTGGTTATTGACAATATTACCTTGGAGCTGATTGAGTGTTATAGCATTGTTGGCCAAAACCATGTTTACGATCTCCCTCTCTTGGTGTTCTGTGAACATAGGAGGCCTTCCCCCTTGTCGTTCCTGACCCTCAATCCTATGTAGAAAAAAAAAAAACACAGTATACAATAGTACAGTAATTTCACTGGAAAAGGTAACAGAAATGCTGATAGTGCATAGAATACAGTACTGTAAGCAGTTACTGAAACAGTGCATATGTTTTTGATATGATGATATTTTTACAATACCCATTTTCCAGTCGAAATGTTCTTATCACACTTGCCACCGTGCATCGGCTTAGATTTGGCTGTACTCACAGTCCAGCGTCCCTCAGCGTCAGGCCGTGGTTGACAACGTGGTCAACCAGTGTTGCGCGGATCTCATTCGTCAGATTCAGTCCTCTTTGAGCACCTTCTTGTCTTCCTCTTCCTCCTCCTCCAGCATGGCCTCCATCTCTTCCTCTGTTGATTCCTCTTCCTCCCCTTCCTCCTTGTCCTCCTCCATGTTCTCCTCGTTCTCCTCCTCGTCTAACTCTTTCCATTGTGCTTGAACACAGATGAACTCACCTGCTGCTTCTTATAGTGCTTATACACCTGATTGGTGTGTCTACAATTAAGCAAACAAGTGTTTCCACACCTGATGACTGTGTTGAACCAATTGATTGGACGGTGCGGTAATTTGACAGTCAGTGCTTTGGTATTGCAAGGAAGTGACTTCATGATAGATTTTTGTGTGTAATGTATGGTAAGTGTGTTTAGTGTTTTGCAAATCACTGTGTGTAGAGTTTTGCAACAAGTGTGAGGTTGACAATGTGCTTATAATTGTGCAAATATGGGCTGATGTTTTGCTTCTTGAGTGTTTTGCTAATAGTGTACTACTTGTAATTTTAGTGTGTAAGCAATCCAAAAAAAACTGTAATTCCTTAGAAATTAAGGCCCGGTTTCACAGACATGGCTTAAGCCTAGTCCCAGACTAAACTGCCCACTTGAGCTGTCTTAACTCAAAGCGACTTGCACAGATATATATTAAAATAGTCAAAGATTTAGCCTGTTCTGGATTAAACAAAGCCGATTGCAAGAGGAAGGATTATAGCTAGTCTATGACTAAATTGAATCTTAAATTAATCCTTCAAAGAGGCAGGTTTAACTCCTGCTTAGTACTGTTTGTGAGGGAGCATGGAATATTTGGAATATCTAAATGAAAACCAACATGCACAACAGAGGCCAGCCAGAGTACTTGTGGATAGGAGTGATCCATTACATTACTTTGATGACACAGCTTTTCAAGACCGCTTTCGTATGTCCAAGGAAAATGCAGTGGAGATAATATCTTTGCTTGAGCCTAGACTTTCCTGTCTGTCTCTGAGAGGAAGGCCTTTACCCATTTCTCTCCAAGTTCTGCTCACACTGAGGTTTTTTGCGTCCGGGACCTTTCACCGTGAAACTGGTGATTTGTGTGGTGCCAATAAAGCAATTGTGTGTAGAATAGTTCACAAAGTCAGCAGAGCCATTTGTGAACTGAGGAGTCTTTACATAAAGTTTCCTGATGCTGCTGACCAAGCCAAATATAAAGTGCAATTCTATGAATATGGGCACTTCCCAGGTGTCATTGGCTGTATAGATGGATGTCATGTTCCTGTCAAGTGTCCATCAACCCCTGATGCTGAGGAGTACAGGAACCGTAAGAACTGGTTTTCTATCAACGTTCAGGGTGTATGCACACCTAATTTAGAGTTTTCAAACATTGTTGCGCGCTGGAAAGGTTCAACTCACGATTCAAGGATTTTTGTCAACTCTTCATTATGTGCTCAGTTTCAGAGTGGACAGTATAGTGGACTTCTACTTGGTGACAGTGGATATGGTCAGAGTAACTTTTTATTCACTCCATACATAAATCCCACAACAGCTGAGCAGCAAAGATACAACAGAGCTCATATCCGAACAAGAGGCATGGTTGAACGCATGTTTGGAATATGGAAAAATCGATTCCAGTGTTTATGTAATACTCTTCGCTTCAGGCCAAGGAGATGCTGCAAGGTCATCATTGCTACAGCGGTGCTGCACAACTACCTGAAGCAGCGCTGCTGTCCTGATCCTCCAATGGAAGATGACGATGAAGCAGATGTGCCCATGACTGAGGCAGCCAGTGACCAACGAGGACTTGCACACAGAGTTGCTTTCACATTGCAGCACTTCAGCTAGATGAGATGTATTTCAATATGGAATGTATTCATTATGCCTTATTTTGCCTTGATAATTTTTGTTCTGTACAAAATTAAAATAGTGTGCCGCAAAATTAAAAAAAATTACTAAACCAATACTGGTTGAAAATGTAGTTTGTGGTTGTTTAAATACACTCAGTCATGAATATCTAAATGACAAAATGTTTATTTTTGTTTTTATTGTTTATACATCATATTGTTCACCATGGCTGGTAATCACAATTGCCTCCTTACTGTATCGTTTTTGGATCATACCTCTTTCTTCCAACTTCATATCCAATTCAACCTGTAGAATTCTCATTTTTATTTCATGTTCTTCCTTCAGATATTTCATTTTTTCCTCATGAAATTCTCTGGCTAACTTTTCATGGATGGTCATCTTGCTTGTTCTCTGCTGAAAGGTGGTGGCAGCATCTTTTCTCAGGGATGCAGGAGCAGATGTGGAAGGCACACACTCACTGTGCTCTGGCTTTTCCAACCCGTTCAGATTCCTTTCTTCTGTGGGGAAAAACAGAGGCACAAATAAATTCACATGATCCTTACAATGAAAGAAGAATAAAAATTGACAGAGTGGAATATATGTACCAAGGGAAGAAATCAATTTCTTTCTAACATACCATTTGTGCTCAGATCTTCATCTGAACTGTTCAAGTGATCATCATCTGGTATACCATCCAGAGGTTGCTGGTGCTGTATTATTCCAGACAGCAAGTCACTCAATTCATCAGTTTTGTCTTTATTTGGTGGTCCACCACCAGTAGTAAATCGCTGTCTTCTGATCTCTGCATTCTGTCGTTTTAAAGCCAGTTTAAGGTTCAATAACTGGATGGTTGGTCAAAATTTGTTTCAGTAGTGTTTTTTCATACTCACTGAAGTTTTTGGAACGAATTCTTTTTGCATCTGCCATTGCTTTGTGTCAAAATGTACACCGATAATAATGTTTTCTGGTCCATTCCAGGTTTTTATGAGCACCATCTTCTTCTTCTTCTAGGATTTAATGGCGGTTGGCAAACCAACTTAAAAGGTGCATTCCCGCCACCTACTGATATGGAGTGTGAAGCGCATATTTGGAAAGGAAGTTTAAACTAGATCTACTCTTTAAAAAAAAAAAAAAAAAAAAAAAAAAAAAAAAAAAAAAAATTATATATATATCCATATAAAATTTACACATAATGGAGTTTTAAATCCTATTAAATAATCCTGTTTCCTTTAAAAATATAAATAACTCATGATAAACTCTTGATTGTTTAGCACCTTGTCCTAGGAGAACCTGAAGTGTCAACTCATTGATTCCTACACTTCTTAAAGCATGTCTTAACTGGGACCGCTCTCTTTCATAAGCTTCGCATTCTAAAAGGACATGCTCTATATTTTCAACTAACCCACATTTGTCACAATTTCCATTCTCATGTTTACCAATTCTTTGTAAGCTTTGATTTAATAAACAATGTCCAATACGCATTCTTGTTATTAAAACATCCTCTTTCCGGTTTCCGAATCTTCTTCTCTCTGACCCAACTTTTCCTTGAATGCAGTAAAAATGTCTACCTTTCTTTCCTTCATTCCATTCTTTCTGCCAAATTTCCTGTATTTGTTTAGCTATTATCACTTTAATTTCTGTTTTACTTAATGCCACTTCAATGTCAATTTGTGAATGATTTAATGCCTGTTTAGCCTGATTATCAGCCTCCTCATTTCCTTTCACACCCATATGCGATGGAACCCATACAAGATTCACCAGAAGTCCATACTGTCTTGTTCTGTAAAGACTCTGCATTACTTCATTTATCATGTCTTGCCTTGCTGATGATGTTCCACTTTCCAAGCTATTTAGTGCGGATAAAGAATCTGTACATATCACTACCCTTGTTGGTTGGATTTCTTCTATCCACTGAAGCGCTAGACATATTGCAATAATTTCTGCAGAGAATACTGAAAGATAATCTGATATTCTTTTTGCTATTCTAATGTTAAAAAGTGGAATATATACCGCTACTGCTGTTTTCCCAGATTCTGGATCTTTTGAACCATCAGTGTATATTTGAACTGCACTATAATAACTTTGATCAATGTATTGCTGTATATTAAAATTTCCTAATCCATTTGTATTGTTATGCTTTTCTTTAAGCAATTGAGTATCAATCAAAGGCATTGGGAAAAACCAAGGAGGAATTGCTGACCTAGCCACAGTAGGAGCAACATTGAAGTCACTTAATCCCATTCTCCGGGCTTCCTCACTGGCCTTCCATCCAAAACTTGATAACTTTTTATGTCCATATTCCCAACAATCCTCCAACACCATTTTAACTGGGTGACTGTCCAAGTGTCCCTTTATACTTATAAAATACCTCATCTTTAACTTGAGCCTACGAATTACTTGAGGCATTACACCCATCTCTACTTGCACTGCTGTTATTGGAGAGGATCTAAACGCTCCACAACAAACTCGCAAAGCTTGTGACTGAATTGCCTCTATTTTTACGAGTTGTGTTTTGGATGCAGTGCAATATACCATACTGCCATAATCTATTGCTGATCTTATTAGAGCACAATATATTATTTTAAGAGACTGGCGACATGCTCCCCAATCAACTCCTGCTAAACACCTCATGATATTTAATGCTTTTTTGCATTTGTCAACCAGTTTCTGGATATGCATACTAAAATTCAATTTCAAATCCATCCATATACCCAGAAACCTCACAACTGCTGTTTGCTTCACTTCTTGTCCATACAATCTGATGTTAATGGTAGGGTTACTTTTCCTTTTTGCAAAACAAATTACCTGCGTTTTATCTACTGAAAACCGAAATCCCCATTCATTTGCCCAATTTTCTACCATTTTAACGGCATTCTGCAAACATCTTTCCACATTCTTTACATTACGCCCTCTTTTCCACAGTGCTCCATCATCCGCATATAAAGATCTTCCAATGCCCCTATCAACCTTTGTAAAGATGTCGTTAATCATAATATTAAACAGAATTGGACTACTAACGCTTCCCTGAGGTGTTCCATTCTCTATTGTGTGTATCTGAGAAAAAGCAGTACTTACTCTTACTTGTATAGTTCTGTTAAACAGGAAATCCCTGATCCAGTTATACATTCTTCCTTTAATTTCCATTTTTTCTAACTTAATTAAAAGTCCCTCTTTCCACATCATGTCATAAGCTTTTTCAACATCAAAAAATACCCCAACTAAAGCTTCCTTATTTACCTGAGCCTTTCTTATTTCAGATTCCAGGCACAGTACTGAGTCCATTGTATTACGTCCTTTCCTAAATCCACTTTGATAAGGTGATAAAATATTATCCCTTTCAATGACATATACTAATCTACTCATGACCATACGCTCCATTATTTTGCATAGATTAGACGTTAAAGCTATAGGTCTATAATTATTTGGCTGTGTATGATCTTTGCCTGGTTTTGGAATTGGCACTATGACACCATGCTTCCAGTCATTTGGTAACTTTCCTAACTCCCAAACCTTATTAAAAAGCCTCAAAATTGTCTCTAATGCTGTCTCTGATAAATGTTTTACCATCTCATAACAAATGTCATCTCTGCCTGGAGATGTTTGCTTAACCCCTGCAAGCGCTTTTTTCAATTCGTACAAATTAAACTCTGAATCCATTGTACTTCCTGAAAGTCCCTTTTCCTCCAATAAATGAGGATATTTACTTAGTATCTGGTCCCTAGTTTTCCTCGCATCCTCTGATAAATTCGAATTACTATGAATTTTAACGAATGTTTCTGCAAATACCTCTGCTTTACCGCTTTCAGATATAATTTGTCTATTATTATATTCTAATACAGGTATGTTGTAACCTCTTTGTATCCCTCCCATCTTTCGTATCATATTCCATAACTCACTTATTTCAATGTCTTCCCCTATTCTATTACAAAATTCCCTCCAATAATTTCTTTTAGATGTCCGAATGACTCTTCTCACTATAGCTTGTGCCCTTTTATAACTTATTAAATCATTATAATTAAGTGACCTTCTTACCTTCTTGAGTGCTTTATTTCTCCTTTTTGTTGCCTCACTACACTCCTCGTTCCACCATGGCATAACTTTCTTCCTGCTGCCTGCCTTCCTCTTACCTATTACTTCTACTGCTGTACTCTGAAGAACCTTGCATATTTCATTATTAAAAACATCAACATCTTCTATACATTTACTAATGTCCTTCATTTTGCTTCCACATAACTCCTTATACTTATCCCAATCCGCTGACTTGAACCTCCACCTAGGCATTCTTTCCCCCACTCTTTGTTCTATATCTACTCCAACTTTACTGCAAATAGGAAAATGATCACTTCCTACAGTACTTTGTTTTAGTACTTTCCATTCACATTTACTCGCTAAACTTTCAGATACTATTGTCAAGTCTAATACCGAATGCCTTCCCTTATTCAAATCAATTCTAGTATGACTTCCATCATTAATGCACACTAATCTTCCCCAATCTAGCATATCTTCAATGATCTTACCATTATAATCTGTTTTTGCGCTTCCCCATATTGAACTATGAGCGTTAAAATCACCACACCACACCATTTTTTGACTTTCATTTCCTCCTATACTTTCTAGAATATCCTTGCTTAACCTATCACATGGATTGTAAAAATTAATTACTCTAATACACCTTGATCCTTCCCATATTTCCACCACCACAACTTCTACTTCCCCATCTACCTCAACTGTTTTATACCCGATTCCTTGCTTTATAAAAGTAGCTACTCCACCTCCATTCCCTTGTTGTCTATCCCTCCGAATAGTAGTATATCCATGTATTAGAAAGTTATATTGTGACTTAAGCCAAGTTTCCTGTATACATATAATATCTGGGCCTTTCTCTTGGTCTGCTATAAATTTCTTAAACTCCTGTCCATTTGCAATCAAACTTCTTGCATTCCATTGCAAAATATATAACACCATTAAGATCCACCACATGTTGTCTGACTATTTACTGCTTGACTATTTAATGTTGGAATCTTGAGCCTTTCATTTATCATGTCAACAGTAACATTCCCCAGATCCAAGTACTTTTCTGCAGCTCTGATAATGATTTTAATTCTTTCAGTCCTGCTTTCAGTTTGAGCTGAACAGTTCACTACTTCAGCGATAAATGTTACAAATGCCACTTTATCATCCACTACTACCTTTTCATCTCTTTGTTCTTTACTCTGTTGTTTTGAATGAATTTCTTCATTCATATTTTCATTTGTTTTAGGAATCTGGTTTACTTTCTTCAATGCCTCAGCGTATGTTATTCCTTCTGTCGTTCTAACATTTTGAACCTTGACTGCCTTTTTCCGTACCTGACAACCACCGTATCCTGCACTATGATCCCCACCACAGTTGCAGCATTTAGGATTTACACCTTGCCCACATTTGCCGTACTCATGTTCACCTCCACACCGCGCACATCTCTGCTTACCTCTGCATACTGCCGCTACATGACCGAATTTTTGACACTTATAACATCTTAGCGGCGGAGGAACGTATGGTCTTACTGCATATCTTACAAATCCTAAATAAACTTTCTCTGGCATTTTATTTTCATCAAAGTTTATCATTACTGAGAGGCTATCCATCTTCTCGTTATTTCTAACACACTTGAGCCGTTTAACAAACTTTACTGCTGCTCCCGTGATATTTCTTTTAATCTTCTCCTCCGTGACATCTGTCGGAATCCCTGTTACAACACCTCTAACCCAATTCTTTTCTTCCGGTATCGAGCACAACACCTTATGTCCAATCATCGATTTTATACCCAGAGCTGATTTTTGCTGCCTACTGTCTTTACAAAACAACAACAGATTGCCATCCCTCAAAGTCGTAATGCTTTCAACTGTCCCTATCATTTCTTTCAATGTTTTCGTCAGCTTCAACGGATTAATCGCATTTACAGAGTCAACAAACTTCAACAATACCTTATATTCCTCTTTCCTTCTTCTAGTCTGGAGATTTCCTTTCTCACTACCCGATTCTGAAGATTGTTTCTTTCTTTTCCGATTTTCTACTACACTCCACTTACTACTTCCATTCTCGCCGCCTCCACTATCCACATCCTCCATTTCCGGATCACTTCCGGAATCTACGCTACTTCCTTCCATCATCACTCCACACCTCCACCCCACAAAGTCGGGTTCACCTGCTTTTCACCACCACAAACTATGAGCACCATCAGCCCAACGGCATGTGCTTATACTCAACTTAATCAGGCCTATCCCAGGTGTTTTCATTTAAGCTTACTTAATTTACTCCAGGACTCTGTAGTCTCAGACTAACTAAGCTTATTTTAAGACACGTTCATGAAAGGTACTTAAATGCCCCAGTTTAACTAGTACACATTAAGGCCTACTCCTGGCTTATGCTAAGCCATGTCTGTGAAACCGGGCCTAAATGAAATTGAAATATGATACAGTGGCTTTGAAATTGTGGTTCTTTCTTTCAGAGATGGGATGACGGATGCTCTTCAGCAGATGCAGTGTGCTAAACTCAGACGAAAGTTTTCCATTATCGAACCGGCCAAAAGGTGCGTGAGAACCAAGATCAGAAGTGACGTTTCTGTTTCAGAGATAACATCATTAAATGTCTTTGTGTTCTTCTCAGTATTAAAATGGAGAGTTTCACACGGGAGCTATCAGATTTCATGAGCTGCCCGTACAAATCAAACACAACTGAGCGGGAGGTCAACAGGTTTGTGCGTCTTTTTTGCCTTTGGCACATGCATTAGTCTTAACTGATGAAGTTGTTGACTGATATTCGCTTAAATTGTGACTCTGGCAAAATATCGGTGCTGGTATTGCTAGATCTCAGTGCTGCGTTTGACACTGTCGATCATAACATACTACTAGAGAGACTGGAAAACTGGGTCGGGCTTTCTGGGATGGTACTCAAATGGTTCAGGTCATACTTAGAAGGGAGAGGTTATTATGTGAGTGTAGGAGAGCATAAGTCTAAGTGGACGTCCATGACATGCGGAGTCCCACAAGGCTCAATTCTTGCACCGCTCTTGTTTAGCCTGTATATGCTCCCACTAAGTCAAATAATGAGAAAGAACCAAATTGCCTATCACAGCTATGCTGATGATACCCAGATTTACCTAGCCTTATCTCCACATGACTACAGCCCCATTGACTCCCTCTGCCAATGCATTGATGAAATTAATAGTTGGATGTGCCAGAACTTTCTTCAGTTAAACAAGGAAAAAACTGAAGTCATTGCATTTGGAAACAAAGATGAAGTGTTCAAGGTGAATGCATACCTTAACTCTAGGGGTCAAACAACTAAAAATCAAGTCAGGAATCTTGGTGTGATTCTGGAGACAGACCTTAGTTTCAGTAGTCATGTCAAAGCAGTAACTAAATCAGCATACTATCATTTAAAAAACATTGCAAGAATTAGATGTTTTGTTTCCAGCCAAGACTTGGAGAAACTTGTTCATGCCTTTATCACCAGCAGGGTGGACTATTGTAATGGGCTCCTCACCGGCCTTCCCAAAAAGACCATTAGACAGCTGCAGCTCATCCAGAACACTGCTGCCAGGATTCTGACTAGAACCAGAAAATCTGAGCATATCACACCAGTCCTCAGGTCCTTACACTGGCTCCCAGTTACATTTAGGATTGATTTTAAAGCACTTTTACTCGTATATAAGTCACTAAATGACCTAGGACCGAAATATATTGCAGATATGCTCACTGAATATAAACCTAACAGACCACTCAGATCATTAGGATCGAGTCAGTTAGAAATACCAAGGGTTCACACAAAACAAGGGGAGTCCTCCTTTAGTTACTATGCCGCCCGCAGCTGGAATCAGCTTCCAGAAGAGATCAGATGTGCTAAAACACTAGTCACATTTAAATCTAGACTTAAAACTCATCTGTTTAGCTGTGCATTTATTGAATGAGCACTGTGCAATGTCCGAACTGATTGCACTGTATTTTCACTGTCTTTTTATTTTATTTTATGTAAAATCATTTTCAAACTGTTTTAAATTCATTTCAAATAAGTACATTTTTTAATAATTTTAAAAGTTTTAAAATTGCTTGTTTTATTCTTATTACTTTCTTTTATGTAAAGCACTTTGAATTACCATTGTGTAAGAAATGTGCTAAATAAATAAACTTGCCTTGCCTTGCCTTGCCTGATGAAAGTTGAAGCACAAGAAAAACTCGATGTCTCACATTCCTGAGTGCACTTGTGGATCTTTTGAGCTACTTAAACGTTGAACTTAAGAGATCCACTCATGCATCTTCAGTTGATATAATAAGAGTGAGTTTTCAAAAGAATCCTATTCTAAAGTTTTAGAAATGGATTTTAATTTATTTAATGCATCCATGACACAACACTGCAGACGTTTCCTGACAATCAGCATGAAAATATCTGCGTGTCTTTATCATTTATATCTGATTCACAGTGTTTGATTTTTTAGATTCATGAGATTAACGTGCCAGCTTTCCAAAAAAAAAGAAGAAAAAAAAGAACATGTCATTAACAGACTCAGTGTGTTTAACAAAACAGTTCAAACAATACATCTTTGAATGCTGAGATCATTTTAACAGAGATTACACTTATAAAGCTGCTGAATGCTAATAAACTTTCTGTGTGTGTGTGTGTGTGTGTGTGTGTGTGTGTGTGTGTGTGTGTGTGTGTGTCTATGGCAGATTGAGGCTGCAGTTTTTATGTAACGCCACAGGATCGTTGTTCCTCACCAAACGAAACACAGCCATCAATCAGACCATCCCATATGAGACCAGCAAAATAAAAACATACACAGTAAATGCAGCCATCCACAGCATGATGCCTGAGGTGTGTTTTTAATACGCATTTACTCATTAAATTATTAAACTATATCTTTGTTTAAATGTTTACTTTGACATAGATTATGGCCAGATTTGTCCTCTGCATGTGACACAAACCTGTCAAACTTGTCAAGCCCTACAAGATGTATAGATTATAGATCCTCTTTCTCATGGACATGAAATCGTTGACAAGATTTCTAACTTGCCTAAATGACTGAAAAGTAGTTTGACTAATAGCATGCAGGCATTGTATATAATCAACCACGCGTGGCGTGCAACAAGGCGTGATCCACAGAGAACAGTCAAAGCAATGCAAATATGTGTAGGTACAGTATGATGTATGAGGACTCACACCCCAAACATGCTGTACTTATTAAAAACATGTTTTGTTTTGTTTTAAATGATCTGTTTCCAAATGAGTGTTTTAAGTCCAAGTATCAAACAAAGTGTTCAAGCATCATTAATTTCTATATACCTTGGTAACTACAAAAGAACATTTGTGGGGAGCTTGTGTGCAATTGACGCTGTACAACAAAATGGATGTGTGTGTATGTATTCATCTCTTTGTGTGTGTGTGTGTGTGTGTGTGTGTGTGTGTGTGTGTGTGTGTGTGTGTGTGTGTATCTCTGTGTGTGTGTGTGTGTGTGTGTGTGTGTGTGTGTGTGTGTGCAGGATTTCCCCTGGAGTGGTCGTCGTCTGGGTCGGTGTGCTGTAGTTGGCAGTGGTGGGATCCTGAAGAATAGCAGCTGTGGACGTGAGATTGACAGCGCAGACTTCGTCATACGGTAAACACATCCCAGCATGCCTTGCCTCCCTCGACACATCCACCTGTAATCACTCACCCTTCCTGTTAATATGAAGTTTTCTCTCTCTGTTTCAGGTTTAATTTGGCATCGATTAATGACAGTGATGTTGGGCTGAAGACGGATCTGATAACCATCAACCCCAGTCAGATTCAGTCAGTATCCATAAACACCAGCTCAGTTCACATTTAAATAAGGACATTTAGATTTGGATTGAAAGATTTAGAGTTAAAGCTCTCGATGAGATGGATTCTTGTTTTAAAAGAATCTAACTAAAGGTTTAGCCAGAAAACACATTTATGAGCCATTACTGGCATCCCTATGTACCCCTTCTTCAAAATAAAGGTGCTTTAATGGTTCCATGAAGATCCTTTAACATCCATGGAATTATTCAATGCAGAAAATATTCTTTATAGTGGAAAAAGTTTCTTATATATATATATATATATGAAAGTGAAAGTGAAAGTATAATATATATATATATATATATATATATATATATATATATATATATATATATATATATATATATATATATATATATATTATGGCTGGGCAAGTTAACCCGTTATTATCACGTGAACTCATTAATTGATTAATGCCTACAATTATTTTATAATGCGTTAATGCAGTTTTTTATTATTATGAAAATCCGTCGCTCACTGGCTCTGAACCGCGCTCTGGCCCACCTCTTCAACCGAGCCGGGGACTGATAAACAGAGCGAGCACACTAGTCAAAACCCCAGGATTTGGGGGTTAAGAAAATTATTCTCCTAAGTATTCTGATCACTAATTTATGAACTATGGTTATGATTTGCCTTGGTATCATTGAGAAACTGGTTTACTACAATCTTGTGTCTTCAAATGTGGTTTATTTTGTTTTATAGTCCTACAGAATGCTTTATTTTCTTTATGCAAATTATATATCTCTGATTTAAGTTTTTCCATCTTTTGCTGGACTCGCTCTTCTGACTTTTTTTTCAACACATATCATATCAGAAAGGCATTTACTTTCAATGAAGAAAAGTGGAAATAATGTGCATAATGAGTGTTTTAGTATTTTGTAAGACAATAGGTCTACCAAATAAACATTTCCCGCGGCAAACACACATTCCCTGTGTTCTGTCAGTAGCGATTACGAGTGTTTATTTCAATCTGTGTGTCTGTAGATTCAACACCCTGGTGGAGCGGGTCAGTGTGTACGAAAACGCATCCCTCGCTATTCCTGCCTTTGCCTACACATTCTGCACTGGAAAGGCCATCACAGCTCTCAAAGTCCTCCATCCAATCAGACCCCAGCAGCCGGTGATGTTCTTCAGCCCCATTTACCTGCGGACACTGGACCGTTTATGGAAGGGGCGTGGCCTGAAGTCAGTCCGCCTCTCCTCTGGGTTTATGCTAATTAACACAGCGCTGGAACTGTGTGAGGACGTGCACGTGTACGGATTCTGGCCATTCGGCACTGATCTGCAGGACAATCCCATTCCGTACCATTATTATGACCGGTTGCGTCCGCACCCCTACATGCACAAAATGCCGGAGGAGTTTGTGCGGCTTCTGCAGCTGCACAGCCAGGGGGCGCTGACACTGCACCTGCAGCCCTGCTCCTCAGACACACACTGACATCTTATTTTTACTGTCATTTATTCATATGAGAGGACATGTTACATTATTAATTTGTGAATTAATGCATATTGTATATTTTAGGGATGCACAATATTATCGGAATCGGCCGATAATTGCTTTAAAGTGCCCCATTATGCCTTTCCGAATATTATTTTTCATGCAGTGTGTAATGTAGCTGTATGTGAACATAAATTATCTGCTAAGTTTTGAAGCTGACAGTGCACGACTCGCAATCGCGAGATAGAGAGACTGATTCTTTGAGTTGTTCACAAAACAATTATTTTTTACCTAATTTAGAAATTAGGTCAAATTACGTCTATTTTTTGAGAAAACGAATGTGTTTTTAGACCTTTCATGCAGGTAAACCTCTTTTTGGAGACTCATAAAACAATATTAGCAACCTTAAAAAATTGCATAACGGGGTCACTTTAAATGTATGCCGATATGAAAAATTATGCCGATATGTCGCTGATAAGAGGAATACTCACTTGTGTTTTTTTCTGAATGATGATCAGATTGACTGCTTTGATCTGCATTTAATCTGTGAAAGCACATACAGAATTACGCGTTTGGTGTAAACAGTAATGGCACGTGCAGCGGCAGTGATGGCCTCCCCCAGGTCCTAAAGCCCGTTCGGTAACGAGTTTGATTTCCATAGGTGGCACTGTTTTATTAAATTAAAAGTAAAATAACCTACACACACTTGTAAATTAAAAAAATGTACATATACTGATTTATTCGTTAATTTGTAATATGTTTTATTTTTGAAAACAAATGATAAGCTCTAAAAGATTTTCAGAATTTTTACAACTCTTTTGCTTTAGACCGTCTACAAATGTTAAATCTTAAAATAAAATCTTAGAGTTAACCTTGCATCTTTCTGGGGTGGAATGCAATGACTGATGTATAGTTTATTTATAGTTATTTTCAAAAGCTTCTATGTACTGTAAAAAGACCTTTATTATTGTATATTTAATTCTAAAAAATAAATTAAAAATATTTTGCTTATAATTTCTGCCCAGGAGAGACTTGCTGTTGTTTCCAAACAAAAAAGGAAATATATCGTATCAGCCAATATGAGTTGAAAAATATCGGCATAAAATGCAATATCATGCATCCCTAATAATTACAATATTTTAAATAAACGCAAAGCCACAAAACAAAGCATTATCTGTATTTATAAATCATTTTAGGCTGTCCGAAGGAGAATGTCTGGAGATGGTTTTGGTCCCAATCTGAAAAATATTAAATATTTATTTCCCCATGTGACTGTACTCAATTTTGGGGTAAAATATGATATGGAATAATTTGTAAATGTTTCATGTGTTTGATTACAGAAATTATCAAACTGTTTACATAAAGCTTGAAGTTTGAGTTTCTCTGAACACAAACTTCCTTGTGCATCACAGTCCCAGATAGCACAGGTACATCTGCAAGATGCCTGTTAAAGATTTCTTCTTCTGTAAAGCATCTGCTTTGTACAAACAACTGATAGACGTCTTTAAGACGTCAGTTTTACTTCATAAACATCTTGAAAGGATAGGAAAAATCCTATAGACGTATTGCAGCTGTAAATGCAGACGTCAAATAGACGTCTCAGAGATGTAGGTGAGCTAGAGTATTTGCTCATCTGCTATACGTCTCTAGGAAATTTCTTATCATATATCAAATAGACATTTAGAAGATGTTTTTAAGATGTTAATGAATTAAAACTGACATCTTAAAAACGTCTATCAGATGAAACGATCTTCTACGTGTTCTATCAGTGTTTCTGTGGTTCACAGATCTTTCCTGAACTATTAGTGTTTTTAAAACTGAGGTGAAACAAGTTTCAGTATTTCTGCGAACTGTGTAATACAGTGTTTTTTTCAGGGTGTTTTCGGTGGACTTTAGAGCCATAAAGCAGGTGAATGATTAAATTGGCAGCAGAAATGAGACTTAAGCTTGATCGTGGTGAACGGCGGAGCAGCAAGTTTCACACAGTGACCTGATCTAATATTGGTCTAGATATAAAAATACAGTAACTAATAACTCTTTAGCACCCTTAAGTTGAGTGTTTTAGAAGTTTATGTGGCTGTGAGGGAAAGTAAATGCGTCATCTGTCCTTCTAATGCGTAATTTATAACTTGAATCCATCAGAACAGCACATGGTTGGCCAGCGATTGAAGAAAGTAAGGTAAGAGTAACTCTCTTAATGAATAAAACACATATAAAACATGAAAAAAAAATTTTTTTATCGGGTTTCTCTCTATGACAGACTGATCATGTAACTCCGCCCACAACTCCAAACAAAGCCACGCCCTCTTAGCCAGTGTCCGCTGAAGGGCCGAGTGAGTAAAAACTTTTTTTTTTTTTTTATGTTTACAAACGTTTTTTCTTGGTTATGCAATCATTAATGCCAACATTAAGAGGAACTTAATAATATATATACATATATATTTATATATAATATTTGTTAAAGTTATGTTATTTTTTGTTTGTTTTAATTGCTAGCCTACTGCATGTTACTACTGTTTGTTTCTTTTAAAACACATTAATCTTGCCATGAAAATAGCCTTACAAAAACATACATAAATACATAGTCACCATACCAGGGTATTATTCATGGAATAAAACACATTTTATTTGTAAAGCACACTATTATAAAAAAAAAGTATAAATAAAAAAATAAAAACAACTATTATTACAAAGATTACAATAAAAGTGTAAATGAACTAAAAAAGAGAATAGAAACATGAACTAAATTGAATAAAGGAAAAAATAATATGTTATTATTATATCAAAATCTTTTATCTGAATGCTTGGAGCTTTTATTAATCATGTTCAATTACATAATCCAAAAATATATATATTTCTAGAATTTTGTAACATAAATTATAACATTTATAGATATTTTATTATCATAAAAATTGAATTTTTTTTTATTATTGTGTTTCAGAATCAGACGGCAGAGAGTCAGTCGAAAACCCTGCACTGAAACTCCAGCGTTCTCAGTGACTGTTCAGCTGTGATTAGTTGCTCTGTCACTGGCTGTTTGAGCTGTCCGTCAGTGATAAGCCCCGCCCCCTGTAGTGATGTGGGCGAGTGGTTTTGCTCTGGTTATGAAGATCATTAGTGAATCTGTCCTGTTTGGGTGCAAGTATGAAACCAGTAGCATATATGATGTTTAAACATTGTATGAAATAAAAATCTAAATTGTACTGTGTGTGTGTGTGTGTGTGTGTGTGTGTGTGTGTGTCAGAATTGAAGGTGAAAAATTGTTTTTTAAATGAAATTATGGGAAGAAGATTTTAATGAATTGTAGTTCAGAGAAATTAAACACAGTCACTCAGGAGGAATTTCATTAGTCCAACAGACTGCTGCTGTGTGTACTGTATATGACAACCAATAAACTGCATGTGCATGTTTAGATTTTTATAATAATATCTATTTAGTCTTCAAACCACTGTGTGTTTCCTTGTTTGTCCTGTTCTCTGGAGCTCAAGGAGGAAGACAGGTGAGAATCATCAGACTGAAGGTGACGCTTTATTCCTTCACATCTCTGACACTCACAGAAAATCACTTACTTCTGCATTGCAAAATAAGGTGGGTATACTGTATCCCAATTTGACTTGTTTATGAGTGTGTTTGATTCTGTTCTGTTTCTACATTTTTTGTCATGTTCTTAGGAAATAGTGAGTGGGTGTGTATGCTAGCCTTACCAAAATGAACCATGGTTTTACTACAAACAAACCAAAAAGGCATGGTTGTAGATAAATCATGGTAACCAGTAATTAACCATGGTTTTTTCTACACTAACCATAGTTTAAACATGGTATCTGTAGTACAACTAACCCATATGGCACAGGTACGTCTGTTAAAGATCTCTTCTTCTGCTTTGTGCGAGCATCTTTAAGATGTCAGTTTCAAATCATTAACCTCTTAAAGACATCTTCTAAATGTCTATTTGACATCTGATGGGAAACATCCTATAGATGTATTAAAGATAAACAAACACATTTTAAAAATACGTCTTGCAGAAGTCAAATAGATGTCATGTGGGGATGGTTAAACAAATGGTCATTAATACATGGTTAAAAAACTAACTTTAGCAAGAGAAAGCCATATCTTTACGAAATCCCCAGTTTCTGTTGCTCAGGCGGTGTTGAAATCCTCAAATGAAACAATGTTACTCTTTCAAAGCTCAGAGACTCCCAGTTAATGTATCAACTTTGGCTCAGATGTTTCTCCTAGGGTAAAACACAAAATAGACACATCTATGTCATTATTCGAGTTGTAAGAGTACAGAGCAATAAAATTGATGTTTAGAGCAGCTCAGATCATTTGGAGGAACTTGATGAGAAATGTTTGAGTTTATAGTATCCTGGAAAATCGGAGCAGAGTTTCTGGCACTGGGTTGTTTCTTTTATTGGGGTGTTTAATCACAGTGTTTCTCAACTGGTGGGTCACGACCGAATGCAAACAAGAACACACAACTAGCCGTGTATTGGTGCAGAGTTAAGATAGTAAAACAAATAGACTTATCAGGAAACACTTCCCGTATGTTTCATGGCCAGAGACAAAGGTTGTGTTTCCAGTCAAACGCTAGTAGTTCGCCATAAATTCATGTGGTAGAAACCAAAACCTTCCAGATTCAGCTCATGTTAAAAATGTTTGCACCATATGATAATATTAATATATTTCTTTTTGTCTGATTTCCTGTTGTTTGCACCATTTGGGACACTGTTGAACGCCACCTGATGATTAGAGTCCTGAATCGTTTAAACCACTGAGCCAAGAAAAATATATTTTGGGATTTTCTTTCCGGGGAGGATCAGATCTGCAGTTACAGATCTTTCAGAACGTACATCATTCACATATTTTTGTCCCTGCATTCATGTTCATCAGCCTTTCCCAGAAATTAGTTAAATCTGACAAAACCTTCCTTCAAATATATGTATCATCTATAGTCCTTGCACCTTGAGATCTCTATTTAAATAAGATCCTGCAGACAAATATGTTTGTTAAACACAAAATGTTTTTATTTCCTGTTTCCACTTTTTCATTTATAATGATAATCATTTGTTTTTTGAATATAAGTTTCACAATTTTCATGTCAGGCAATATATAACAGTATATTCAGGATATTTAATAAGATACATCTAGTTTCTGAGCAGTGTTTTTACAGAGAGTGAAGAAAGAATAAGACACCGTCTCACTATGAAGGACAGATGGATGAGTGTGAGCTATAGTGTCGCGATCTTCGTTTGGAGAGAAACACAGACGGGGACAAAGAGCTCAACGGTGCCATCCGTGAGTGTGTGTGTGTGTGTGTGTGTGTGTGTGGAAAGCTCTCAAATGAGGGTAGCGCAGGTGTGTTTGTCATTGTCACTGTTTGCGTAAGCATGTGTGTCATCGCTGATATTGTTGAAGCTGTAAAGGTGTTGTCATATTTGTGAAATTTCGCAGGCAAAAAACACCAAAGTCACTATCAAAGCCATCAGCTCTCTATGGAAGCCATTTCTTCCACATTAGAAAAACTAATTATGCTTTAATCAGTCATAGTTATGAGATAAAAAAAAAGTCAATATTACGACATAAAGTCAACTATGACTTTAAAAGTCAAAACTGACATCCTAATTCAATTATGAGATAACAGTCAGAATTATGACATACTGAGTCACGATTATGAGATAGAAATCTGACATTTATGACTTTATGATTTGAAATTACGGTTTAGTCATAATAATGACATAATTCCTAGTTATGAGATGAAAAGTCAAAATGATGGCTTTAAAACTCAAAATGTCATATTTATGAGACAAAAAGTTGATATTATGACTTTAAAGGTGAAACTTATGCAATAAATCAAATATAAGATAAAAAGTAGAAATTATTACATTCTAAGTAATAACTATGATTATAAATACAAAAAATATTACTTTAAATGTCAAAATTCAAGAAAAGTTTGAGATAAAAAAACAAAATTATGACACTAAATTGACTTAAAAGTTTATTAAATTGATACTAAATCCACTTAATAAAGTTCAAATTTATTGATTTATTTATTTAAATTTTTAGCCTTTTCTAATCTCATAATTTCAATTTAGTATGTTAATACTGGATTTTTATCTCATAATTTCGACTTTTTGTCTCATAGTTATGACTTTTGACTTTTTTCCCTCGTAATTTAAATTTTTAACGAGATTTAAAGTCAAAGTATCGTTATCATTTCATCTCCCAATTCTGACTTTTAAAATCACTTAAACATTTTTTTTCTTAGGTGGTGGAAATAGGAGTCCGTGGCTTTCTGTTGGTCAGCATGGGAACGTTTTCACTCTCACACGCAACACCCGATCGCACAGAAATTCACGCAAAGTAACGGTAACTGCGACCACGACCGTGATTTCATTCGCTGTTCAAATGGTGATGATGTCCCCGAATTTCCATCTAATGGAAATGAATAAACCGTGTGAATGATGTGCGTGATCTACACTCGCGGTGTACAAACATTCTGTGCAGCGACGTGCTAATACGCATCGCTGCTGCATCTGAAGTTCAGAAGTCAGAAACAATGTGCAATAATTCGATTTATGGTATCTTAAAAACATATAAAATCTATCCCATGATGTAGAGCAGTCAGGCAGCACACGTGAAGTAGATCTTAGTAAACGTATGGCAGGCAGCGTAAGTTTAGCACGTGGCTAATCTTGTTATTAGTCACTGCTCTGTGTAAACATTGAACCCATCCCAACATCAGGCAGTAAGGATGGACTAGTGACGTTAATTTGAAAGTTTGGCCACATTTGGCTCTTTTTTTCCCACACTTTTCTAACACACACCCTCCAGTGTTTCAAACGCACAACACTCTGGCAGTAACCCAGTAGAGCAGCACATTCACAAGTGGGGCCAAAAAGTAGGATTGTGTGAAACACATAAGAAAACAAAACACTGGCAGGCTAGTGCTTCGCTAATATGCACTACGCTAAAGTCTCGCTCACAAATCAGGAATCTGAATATTCCGTTCGACTGTCAAAATCACATGAAATGTCAAATCACATGATAAAAATCTAAGATTCTACCAAGCTAGGCATAAACGAACTAAAAATACAAAAAAAATATATGCAGCTAATGTTTGCGTTGTGCTAACGAG
Organism: Carassius carassius; assembly: GCF_963082965.1. Classification (NCBI taxonomy): domain Eukaryota; kingdom Metazoa; phylum Chordata; class Actinopteri; order Cypriniformes; family Cyprinidae; genus Carassius; species Carassius carassius. Next base: position 28,184,780 of record NC_081791.1, read on the forward strand.
CGCTAACCCATGATGTGCTCAACAACAAATAAGTTAAAAAAAACACTTTTTGGGAAGAAAACACATTTGTTCATTCATCTACATTAATACGTATTGTATTGGCAAATTTTAATCTACATGTTTTCTTCACTTCTACTCTTTTCGTTGAATACCTCCGATTTTTTATTATTTACAAGTCCAGAAGGTATTGCTGTGTGCACATTTAGAAAGATTGGTCATACCGATCTGGACGAAATTTAGTAATTATGCAAACTAACTGCAAATTAATGGCAAACTGATATAGCGCAGCTTGAAGCTGATTGGCTAATGTGTCCGTCATCGAGTGCAATCTGAGCATGTGCAGAACGTCAGCTAATTGTGTGTGTGTGGGGGGGGGGGTGTTGGTGAACATTACAATGTTACAAAAGTGTCTTCACAAACGTCATATATATACAAAATAAAAAACACAAATCAGAAAATAAATAAATAAATAACATTATAAATGAACCTTAGTTCTGAAATAAATAAATGAACAAATGGATAAAACAGATAATATCAGGTTAAGAGAGCGATATGTGACAGATAATTCAAGTCTGTAATGATTTTATGCCTCTGTTTTGTTAATTCATCATATATATACAGATTTCCTAAACCAAATTTGACCTAATTTGTGTAATTTATTATACACTCAGTCATGTAAATTCATTATATAGACTAAACGAGTGAATCCAGGTCACATTTTAGCTCAACATCAAACGAATGAAGTAAGAAATTATATTTTGCATACAGAAAATGAAGCCTATTATATATTTTTTGCATCATGATGTTATTTTTCTATATTTGGGACAAAAGTTAAGCACGTTTTCTTCATCTGAAATATAATTTCTTGGCAGGTTTTGGATGATTGTGATGATTCACTGGATTGTTTGTGATGATTATTTTTAGAGACGATATTTTCCTGCTCTCTTGATTTCACTTTGGAACGATATCAGCTGGATATGACGACAGTCAAGAATACTCAAAACACACAGAGATACAAAGACACACACACACACACACACACACACACACATGCACACATGCACACAGAGACCGTCATGAATACAGGAGAATGGAGACAGACAAATACATTGAACACTTTGAAATATGAATCTCCTGTGTGTGTGTGTGTGTGTGTGTGTGTGTGTGTGTGTGTGTGTGTGTGGCAGATGCAGTTGCTCTACTCTGTGTCGATGCGCAGCTTGAAGATCACGCGGCCAGCGAACTTGTCTCTTTCGCTGATCTTGAACTGAGTGCTGTTAGAGTTGGAGTTGATCGTACACTCCACGTTGACATCCGTGTTGAGAGTGATGTTCATGAACTTCACAGCCACCAGGGGCTGAGAATAATTCACCTATAACACACGCAGAGAGAGAGCTTACACACGTATATGATCACAAATCAGTGCGAGTGTGTGTGGTTCAGTTATTCCCTACCTTATGATGACAAAATGTCCCCACAAAATGAAGAAAGCAGCTTATAAATCAGACAGAATGAAGTGTTTTGAGAATCTAATGCCTGTAGTTTAGTGTGAGGGGATAGTATATATGGTTTGTACAGTAGAAAACCTTGACGCCTATGGAATGGACGTGTGTGTGTGTGTGTGTGTGTGTGTGTGTGTGTGTGTGTGTGTGTGTGTGTGTTCTTGCCTGTGCTCTCTTGCCGTAGTATGGATAGTACATGAGGTTGAAGGATCCATTTGGAGGGAAGTATGTGATTGGGCCGATTTTGTCTGAATCTTCCTTCTACACACAAGAAGAGAGAAATCTCAGTGCATTATAAAGCACAGCGGTTCTCAAGCAGAGGACCTCAAGATGACTTTAAATGAGCATTAAAATGTTATAACAACTAAAAAAAATAATAAACAGGAAAGATTTGACTACAGTTACAGTAAAAGATCTCTGACTGATGAAACACTCTGAACTATTCTGATGGAGTTTAATCATGAAGGTCATTTAGAAATGATGCAATGGAGCTCTACATGTCTACTAACCACAGAATGCATGAGAGTTTAGCACTAGTTAGGGCCTGTACTGGTCTAGTCTAAGTTTAGGGATGCTAAGTGTGCAGACTAGTCTTTTTCTTACCCACTCATCTCCATCTTTAAACCTCTGAGTATAAGGGATGCAGTGAACAAACATGACAGATGTAATTCAAGCTTGGCTGGCCGTTATTGATGAAGGCTGGCTGAAGGTCAGGTAGATCTTACTCACCCTTGCTCGACAGGTGACATACGGAGACTTTCCTTTCTCACCTGGCCGCAGCCCAATCACCTGCAGGAGTGAACCAAGCACATTCAGCATTACAAGATAATTGATCTGATCTGGCTGATGATTTCTGATGCTATCTGCAGCTCGAATTGGTGTTTGCAGTATCAGCTGCATGATATTTTTCATTAGAAAATAGTTGTTGCTTTTGTAAGTGTTCCTTTTTAACAGAATGATATAAATATAAATGATATAAATGTTAAATTGTGGAATATAAATGCAGAATTATGAGGAAAACGTCTGAATTCTGAAATATTTATACTGAATTTTGAGAAAAATCTGAATTTGAATTAAAAATGCTGAATAATGAGATATAGATACCAAATTAGGGAGTGGGGAAAAAATCGTAATAATGAGATATAAATGCAGAATTATGAGGAAAATCTGAAATGTGAGATATAAATGCCAAATTATGAGATATACATGCTGAATTATGAGGAAAAAAGTCAGAATTATGAGATAAATGCTGAATTGTGATAATTCCGAATTATGAGATATAAATGTAGAATTAGGAGAAAATATCTGAATTATGAGATAAATGCTGAATGATGGGATATAAATGCTGAATTATGAGGGAAAAGTCAGAATAAGGAGATATAAATGTAGAATTAGGATAAAATAATCTGAATTATGAGAAAAATTATGTATGATGAGATATAAATGCAGAGTTATGAGGACAAAACTCAGAATTATGAGATATAAATGCCAATTTATGAGATATAAATGCTGAATTATGAGGGGGAAAGTCAGAATTATAAGATAAATGCTGAATTGTGAGAAATATTCTGAGTTATGAGATACAAATGCAGAATTATGAGAATAAAAATCAGAATTATGAGATATAAATGCTGAATTATGAGATAAATGCCGAATTATGAGATATAAATGTAGAATTAGGAGAAAATAATCTGAATTATGAGATAAATGACGAATTATGAGATATTAAATTAAATTAAATTAAATTTATGCATTTAGCAGACGCTTTTATCCAAAGCTTCAGGATAAAATTCAGGCTATCAGTTTTTACTTATCATGTGTTCCCGGAGATATAAATGCTGAATTATGAGATATAAATGCTGAATTGTAAGAAAAATTCTGAGTAATGAGATACAAATGCAGAATTATAAGAATAAAAGTCAGAATTATGAGATATAAATGTCAAATTATTACATAAATGCAGAATTATGAGAAAAAGTCAGAATTATGAGATAAATGCTGAATTGTAAGAAGAATTCTGAGTTATGAGATATAGAATGCAGAATTATGAGGAAAATCTGAAAGGTAATATATAAATAACAAATTATGAGATTAAACGCAGAATCATGAGAACAAAAGTCTGAATTATGAGATGGTGATTGGCCAGTTACCCGGTTGAGTTTGATAAGCACGCAGGGTTTTCCGTCCTGGTATCCGTACGTGTGGTCGCTGAGTCCGGAACATTCTTCCAGCATGGTGCGGTTGAACTGGCAGGAGCGTTTGGGGTTGTTGCGCACCTCTCCGCTGTCCTCCTGGATGAAGTAGTCATCCGGGATGCAGGCGTCGTTCTTCATCACCTGCTGAGAGTTGTTATAAGCTGCAGACAAACACAGAGCAAACATCGGACTTTCTTTATGAGTTTCCTGTAGCAGAGTTACGATCGTTCACTAAAACTGACACCATTAAACAAAAATTGTAAATTGACAGAAAGCTGAAATAGATTTAAATATAATTATTAGATGAACAACTTCAACTAAATGATAATCAGTGTTCCTTTAGTATCATTGAGAATTTCTGATAATATTTTGAAATAGATTTTATTTTGTATAGTTTGTGTTTTCATATTAATATTAGTTAAAGTTTTAATAATTTTGTCGTTTTGTAAATAATTTTTATATCAGTTTAAACTAAATGAAAATTATAAATGTTGTTTCGGAAACTAGATTACATTTTATTTCAGTTAAAAGTTATTTTATTTTATTTATTTATTTTACGTAACGCGAATGTATTTTTATGGTTTTAATTTTAGATTTCTTGAACTATAATAACCCTGAGGAAAATAAGAAAAGTTGCTATGGCAACTAGGCTATTGAAAAAAAAGATTATTTCTTAGTTGTAAACAAAGATTATTTGAATACATTTTACAAGAAAATATTGTTTTTCAGTCTTTGTACTTTGAAATAATTTCTACTTAATGTTTCATTCAATTACTTCCCATCTCTATGATTTTATTTGTGAAATTTACTAGCAATTTTTGAGTGATTTTATTTTATTTATTTATTTGTGTATAACTGAAATTACTTCCTGGAAATAAATAAAAACTAAAACTTAAACTATAATAAACTATAATAAAAAAAACAAAAACTGCTTAAAAGCACAGAAGAAAATTGCAAATAATTAAACTGAAATTAAGATGAAATCTGAACATATAAACATTAAAATCTCATATAAAATATGAATATAATTATAATAAATAGTACTGAAATAACAGTTGTCTGTTGAATTATACACTGTTATAATACTTGTATGGTGATTTTTGTCCTTTTAGATCTAAACAGATGTCGTATGGACAAAATGATAAGAAGATTCTCCGCAAATTGACATTTTCATTCCATGGATGAAGGAAAGTCATGATAAAGTCATAAAACGTCATGAGGGTGAATGAATCAAAGTTTATTTATGTATGAATTATTCCTTAAACACAAATACTTGACATTGTAATTGTGACAAATTGCAGATTAAGAAATTTATATTTCTCTTTATGCATTTGGTAACTTACATCGTATTAAAGGTGTTTTTGTTTTTATCAGTTCATGAATTCATCGGGAATCGAACTCATGACCTTGGTGCTGCGAGCGCCATGATCTAGTTTTCCAGATGAAAATGCACACATGGACTGTGATTGTGAGTCAAAAAATTTAACTATTTACTGCCTGCAACATCATTGCATGTAAAATACAAATCTGTGTTTCTATTTACTTACGTGCAAGGAAGTTATCCAGAGCCTGAACATATGTGTCCCAGCTCTCTGTGTTCTTCATATTATACACGATTTCTAGTAGATCGCCTTTTGGCCGAATCATCATACCTGGAGAAACACACAGAGTTAGGAGATTTTCTCTCTCTCTCTCTGTGTGTGTGTGTGTGTGTGTGTGTGTACCTGGTGTAGCCAGACGGTCCTGCCAAGTGGGCTTATAATCATCTAGCGTCAGCAGCATCACATACATGGTGAGACAGAACATGCCAGCCAGAAATGTGTAGAAGATCAGATAGAACAACAGGATCAGACCTGCAAAACACACACACACAAACACACACAAGAGCATTAGTTTCACCAGCTACAGTATATGAAGAGCATTGTCTGTGATAACCTACCAGTGTTGAGGACAGCACCTTAAAGGAACCACAAATGAACATTAACTGAAAATGTGTTCACCCTCAGGTCATCCTAGATGTAAATGAGTTTGTTTCTTCATCAGGTTTGTAGAAATGTAGCATTGCATCAATGTAGATGGTCACTCTGAACAAATATGTGGCTGGATGTTGATGTGAGAGACAACAGGAGATGCAATTTTTCACTGGAGGAATTGTTATTATGGATTATAGACTCTCTGTGTTTGAGTTAAAAACGTCTTAACCCTCATGTGGTGTTCAAAACCCTATAACACCTGTGATGTTCCCGGTCAAAAATGACCGGCCCATAAAAATAGCTTATAAATCACTCATATTTTCACCCAATCTTGGATTCAATCTTTTTGTCAACATGTTCTCTTTCAATTAGGACTGGTTTTATATTTTGATTTGCATCTGA